>NC_068455.1:1383292-1473292 GCF_023373465.1 Oncorhynchus keta
AGGGTTGAATACCTTATACAGGGTTGAATACCTTATACAGGGTTGAATACCTTATACAGGGTTGAATACCTTATACAGGGTTGAATACCTTATACAGGGTTGAATACCTTATGCAGGGTGGAATACCTTATGCAGGGTGGAATACCTTATGCAGGGTTGAATACCTTATACAGGGTTGAATACCTTATACAGGGTTGAATACCTTATACAGGGTTGAATACCTTATACAGGGTTGAATACCTTATACAGGGTTGAATACCTTATACAGGGTTGAATACCTTATGCAGGGTGGAATACCTTATGCAGGGTGGAATACCTTATGCAGGGTGGAATACCTTATACAGGGTTGAATACCTTATACAGGGTTGAATACCTTATACAGGGTTGAATACCTTATACAGGGTTGAATACCTTATACAGGGTTGAATACCTTATGCAGGGTGGAATACCTTATGCAGGGTGGAATACCTTATGCAGGGTGGAATACCTTATACAGGGTTGAATACCTTATACAGGGTTGAATACCTTATACAGGGTTGAATACCTTATACAGGGTTGAATACCTTATACAGGGTTGAATACCTTATACAGGGTTGAATACCTTATACAGGGTTGAATACCTTATACAGGGTTGAATACCTTATACAGGGTTGAATACCTTATGCAGGGTGGAATACCTTATGCAGGGTGGAATACCTTATGCAGGGTGGAATACCTTATACAGGGTTGAATACCTTATACAGGGTTGAATACCTTATACAGGGTTGAATACCTTATACAGTGTTGAATACCTTATACAGGGTTGAATACCTTATGCAGGGTGGAATACCTTATACAGGGTGGAATACCTTATACAGGGTTGAATACCTTATACAGGGTTGAATACCTTATACAGGGTTGAATACCTTATACAGGGTTGAATACAGTCTTATACAGGGTGGAATACCTTATACAGGGTTGAATACCGTATACAGGGTTGAATACCTTATACAGGGTGGAATACCTTATACAGGGTGGAATACCTTATACAGGGTGGAATACCTTATACAGGGTTGAATACCTTATACAGGGTGGAATACCTTATACAGGGTGGAATACCTTATACAGGGTGGAATACCTTATACAGGGTTGAATACCTTATACAGGGTTGAATACCTTATGCAGGGTGGAATACCTTATGCAGGGTTGAATACCTTATGCAGGGTGGAATACCTTATACAGGGTGGAATACCTTATACAGGGTTGAATACCTTATGCAGGGTTGAATACCTTATGCAGGGTTGAATACCTTATACAGGGTGGAATACCTTATACAGGGTTGAATACCTTATACAGGGTTGAATACCTTATACAGGGTTGAATACCTTATGCAGGGTGGAATACCTTATACAGGGTTGAATACCTTATACAGGGTTGAATACCTTATGCAGGGTGGAATACCTTATACAGGGTTGAATACCTTATGCAGGGTGGAATACCTTATACAGGGTGGAATACCTTATACAGGGTTGAATACCTTATGCAGGGTGGAATACCTTATACAGGGTTGAATACCTTATACAGGGTTGAATACCTTATACAGGGTTGAATACCTTATGCAGGGTGGAATACCTTATACAGGGTTGAATACCTTATACAGGGTTGAATACCTTATACAGGGTTGAATACCTTATGTGTATATAATACTAATGAATGTAGTCTATAATACCAGCTGTATCTATAACACTAATGAATGTAGTCTATAATACCAGCTGTATCTATAACACTAATGAATGTAGTCTATAATACTAATGAATGTAGTCTATAATACCAGCTGTATCTATAATACTAATGAATGTAGTCTATAACACCAGCTGTATCTATAACACTAATGAATGTGGTCTATAACACTAATGAATGTAGTCTATAATACCAGCTGTATCTATAATACTAAGGAATGTAGTCTATAATACCAGCTGTATCTATAACACTAATGAATGTAGTCTATAATACCAGCTGTATCTATAATACTAATGAATGTAGTCTATAATACCAGCTGTATCTATAACACTAATGAATGTAGTCTATAATACCAGCTGTATCTATAACACTAATGAATGTAGTCTATAATACTAATGAATGTAGTCTATAATACCAGCTGTATCTATAACACTAATGAATGTAGTCTATAATACCAGCTGTATCTATAATACTAATGAATGTAGTCTATAATACCAGCTGTATCTATAACACTAATGAATGTAGTCTATAATACCAGCTGTATCTATAACACTAATGAATGTAGTCTATAATACCAGCTGTATCTATAACACTAATGAATGTAGTCTATAATACCAGCTGTATCTATAACACTAATGAATGTAGTCTATAATACCAGCTGTATCTATAATACTAATGAATGTAGTCTATAATACCAGCTGTATCTATAACACTAATGAATGTAGTCTATAATACCAGCTGTATCTATAACACTAAGGAATGTAGTCTATAATACCAGCTGTATCTATAACACTAATGAATGTAGTCTATAATACCAGCTGTATCTATAACACTAATGAATGTAGTCTATAATACCAGCTGTATCTATAACACTAATGAATGTAGTCTATAATACCAGCTGTATCTATAACACTAATGAATGTAGTCTATAATACCAGCTGTATCTATAATACTAATGAATGTAGTCTATAATACCAGCTGTATCTATAACACTAATGAATGTGGTCTATAATACTAATGAATGTAGTCTATAATACCAGCTGTATCTATAACACTAAGGAATGTAGTCTATAATACCAGCTGTATCTATAACACTAAGGAATGTAGTCTATAATACCAGCTGTATCTATAATACTAATGAATGTAGTCTATAATACCAGCTGTATCTATAACACTAAGGAATGTAGTCTATAATACCAGCTGTATCTATAACACTAATGAATGTAGTCTATAATACTAATGAATGTAGTCTATAATACCAGCTGTATCTATAACACTAATGAATGTAGTCTATAATACCAGCTGTATCTATAATACTAATGAATGTAGTCTATAATACCAGCTGTATCTATAACACTAATGAATGTAGTCTATAATACTAATGAATGTAGTCTATAATACCAGCTGTATCTATAACACTAATGAATGTAGTCTATAATACCAGCTGTATCTATAACACTAAGGAATGTAGTCTATAATACCAGCTGTATCTATAATACTAATGCATGTAGTCTATAATACCAGCTGTATCTATAACACTAATGAATGTAGTCTATAATACCAGCTGTATCTATAACACTAATGAATGTAGTCTATAATACCAGCTGTATCTATAACACTAAGGAATGTAGTCTATAATACCAGCTTTATCTATAATACTAATGAATGTAGTCTATAATACCAGCTGTATCTATAACACTAAGGAATGCAGTCTATAATACCAGCTGTATCTATAACACTAAGTAATATAGTCTATAATACCAGCTGTATCTATAATACTAAGTAATGTAGTCTATAATACCAGCTGTATCTATAACACTAATGAATATAGTCTATAATACTAATGAATGTAGTCTATAATACCAGCTGTATCTATAACACTAAGGAATGTGGTCTATAATACTAATGAATGTAGTCTATAATACCAGCTGTATCTATAACACTAAGGAATGTAGTCTATAATACCAGCTGTATCTATAACACTAAGGAATGTGGTCTATAATACTAATGAATGTAGTCTATAATACCAGCTGTATCTATAACACTAATGAATGTAGTCTATAATACCAGCTGTATCTATAACACTAAGGAATGTGGTCTATAATACTAATGAATGTAGTCTATAATACCAGCTGTATCTATAACACTAAGGAATGTGGTCTATAATACCAGCTGTATCTATAACACTAATGAATGTGGTCTATAATACCAGCTGTATCTATAACACTAATGAATGTAGTCTATAATACCAGCTGTATCTATAACACTAATGAATGTAGTCTATAATACCAGCTGTATCTATAACACTAATGAATGTAGTCTATAATACCAGCTGTATCTATAACACTAAGGAATGTGGTCTATAATACTAATGAATGTAGTCTATAATACCAGCTGTATCTATAACACTAAGGAATGTGGTCTATAATACTAATGAATGTAGTCTATAATACCAGCTGTATCTATAACACTAAGGAATGTAGTCTATAATACCAGCTGTATCTATAACACTAATGAATGTAGTCTATAATACCAGCTGTATCTATAACACTAAGGAATGTAGTCTATAATACCAGCTGTATCTATAACACTAAGGAATGTAGTCTATAATACCAGCTGTATCTATAACACTAAGGAATGTAGTCTATAATACCAGCTGTATCTATAACACTAATGAATGTAGTCTATAATACCAGCTGTATCTATAACACTAATGAATGTAGTCTATAATACCAGCTGTATCTATAACACTAATGAATGTAGTCTATAATACCAGCTGTATCTATAACACTAATGAATGGGTTAGGGTGTCGTAACTAGACAACAGAAGACTGGAGAGATGTTATAACCTGTTTATGACTCTGTCACGGTGCCGTAACTAGACAACAGAAGACTGGAGAGATGTTATAACCTGTTTATAACTGTCCCGGTGCCGTAACTAGACAGCAGAAGACTGGAGAGATGTTATAACCTGTTTATAACTGTCACGGTGCCGTAACTAGACAACAGAAGACTGGAGACATGTTATAACCTGTTGATGCCTCTGTCACGGTGCCGTAACTAGACAACAGAAGACTGGAGACATGTTATAACCTGTTTAACTGTCACAGTGCCGTAACTAGACAACAGAAGACTGGAGACATGTTATAACCTGTTTATGACTCTGTCACGGTGCCGTAACTAGACAACAGAAGACTGGAGAGATGTTATAACCTGTTGATGCCTCTGTCACAGTGCCGTAACTAGACAACAGAAGACTGGAGACATGTTATAACCTGTTTAACTGTCACAGTGCCGTAACTAGACAACAGAAGACTGGAGACATGTTATAACCTGTTTATGACTCTGTCACGGTGCCGTAACTAGACAACAGAAGACTGGAGAGATGTTATAACCTGTTTATAACTGTCACGGTGCCGTAACTAGAGAACAGAAGACTGGAGACATGTTATAACCTGTTTATAACTGTCACGGTGCCGTAACTAGACAACAGAAGACTGGAGAGATGTTATAACCTGTTTATGACTCTGTCACGGTGCCGTAACTAGACAACAGAAGACTGGAGAGATGTTATAACCTGTTTATGACTCTGTCACGGTGCCGTAACTAGACAACAGAAGACTGGAGACATGTTATAACCTGTTGATGACTCTGTCCCGGTGCCGTAACTAGACAACAGAAGACTGGAGAGATGTTATAACCTGTTTATAACTCTGTCACGGTGCCGTAACTAGACAACAGAAGACTGGAGACATGTTATAACCTGTTTATAACTGTCACGGTGCCGTAACTAGACAACAGAAGACTGGAGAGATGTTATAACCTGTTGATGCCTCTGTCACGGTGCCGTAACTAGACAACAGAAGACTGGAGAGATGTTATAACCTGTTTATAACTGTCACTGTGCCGTAACTAGACAACAGAAGACTGGAGAGATGTTATAACCTGTTTATAACTCTGTCACGGTGCCGTAACTAGACAACAGAAGACTGGAGACATGTTATAACCTGTTTAACTGTCACGGTGCCGTAACTAGACAACAGAAGACTGGAGACATGTTATAACCTGTTTTATAACTGTCACGGTGCCGTAACTAGACAACAGAAGACTGGAGAGATGTTATAACCTGTTTATGACTCTGTCACGGTGCCGTAACTAGACAACAGAAGACTGGAGAGATGTTATAACCTGTTTATAACTGTCACGGTGCCGTAACGAGACAACAGAAGACTGGAGACATGTTATAACCTGTTTATAACTGTCACGGTGCCGTAACTAGACAACAGAAGACTGGAGAGATGTTATAACCTGTTTATGACTCTGTCACGGTGCCGTAACTAGACAACAGAAGACTGGAGAGATGTTATAACCTGTTGATGCCTCTGTCACGGTGCCGTAACTAGACAACAGAAGACTGGAGACATGTTATAACCTGTTTATAACTGTCACGGTGCCGTAACTAGACAACAGAAGACTGGAGAGATGTTACAACCTGTTTATAACTGTCACGGTGCCGTAACTAGACAACAGAAGACTGGAGAGATGTTATAACCTGTTTATGACTCTGTCACGGTGCCGTAACTAGACAACAGAAGACTGGAGAGATGTTATAACCTGTTTATAACTGTCCCGGTGCCGTAACTAGACAACAGAAGACTGGAGAGATGTTATAAACTGTTTATGACTCTGTCACGGTGCCGTAACTAGACAACAGAAGACTGGAGACATGTTATAACCTGTTTATGACTCTGTCACGGTGCCGTAACTAGACAACAGAAGACTGGAGACATGTTATAAACTGTTTATGACTCTGTCACGGTGCCGTAACTAGACAACAGAAGACTGGAGACATGTTATAACCTGTTTATGACTCTGTCACGGTGCCGTAACTAGACAACAGAAGACTGGAGAGATGTTATAACCTGTTGATGCCTCTGTCACGGTGCCGTAACTAGACAACAGAAGACTGGAGACATGTTATAACCTGTTTATAACTGTCCCGGTGCCGTAACTAGACAACAGAAGACTGGAGACATGTTATAACCTGTTTATAACTGTTACGGTGCCGTAACTAGACAACATAAGACTGGAGAGATGTTATAACCTGTTTATAACTCTGTCCCGGTGCCGTAACTAGACAACAGAAGACTGGAGACATGTTATAACCTGTTTATAACTGTTACGGTGCCGTAACTAGACAACATAAGACTGGAGAGATGTTATAACCTGTTTATAACTCTGTCACGGTGCCGTAACTAGACAACAGAAGACTGGAGACATGTTATAACCTGTTTATGACTCTGTCACGCTGCCGTAACTAGACAACAGAAGACTGGAGAGATGTTATAACCTGTTTATGACTCTGTTACGGTGCCGTAACTAGACAACAGAAGACTGGAGAGATGTTATAACCTGTTTATGACTCTGTCACGGTGCCGTAACTAGACAACAGAAGACTGGAGAGATGTTATAACCTGTTTAAAACTCTGTCACGGTGCCGTAACTAGACAACAGAAGACTGGAGACATGTTATAACCTGTTTATAACTGTCACGGTGCCGTAACTAGACAACAGAAGACTGGAGAGATGTTATAACCTGTTGATGCCTCTGTCACGGTGCCGTAACTAGACAACAGAAGACTGGAGAGATGTTATAACCTGTTTATGACTCTGTCACGGTGCCGTAACTAGACAACAGAAGACTGGAGAGATGTTATAACCTGTTTATGACTCTGTCACGGTGCCGTAACTAGACAACAGAAGACTGGAGACATGTTATAACCTGTTTATAACTGTCACGGTGTCGTAACTAGACAACAGAAGACTGGAGAGATGTTATAACCTGTTTATGATTCTGTCACGGTGCCGTAACTAGACAACAGAAGACTGGAGACATGTTATAACCTGTTTATGACTCTGTTACGGTGCCATAACTAGACAACAGAAGACTGGAGACATGTTATAACCTGTTTATAAATGTCACGGTGTCGTAACTAGACAACATAAGACTGGAGAGATGTTATAACCTGTTTATAACTCTGTCCCGGTGCCGTAACTAGACAACAGAAGACTGGAGACATGTTATAACCTGTTTATAACTGTTACGGTGCCGTAACTAGACAACATAAGACTGGAGAGATGTTATAACCTGTTTATAACTCTGTCACGGTGCCGTAACTAGACAACAGAAGACTGGAGACATGTTATAACCTGTTTATGACTCTGTCACGCTGCCGTAACTAGACAACAGAAGACTGGAGAGATGTTATAACCTGTTTATAACTCTGTCACGGTGCCGTAACTAGACAACAGAAGACTGGAGAGATGTTATAACCTGTTTAACTGTCACGGTGCCGTAACTAGACAACAGAAGACTGGAGAGATGTTATAACCTGTTTATAACTGTCACGGTGCCGTAACTAGACAACAGAAGACTGGAGAGATGTTATAACCTGTTTATAACTGTCACGGTGCCGTAACTAGACAACAGAAGACTGGAGAGATGTTATAACCTGTTTATAACTGTCACGGTGCCGTAACTAGACAACAGAAGACTGGAGAGATGTTATAACCTGTTTATAACTGTCACGGTGCCGTAACTAGACAACAGAAGACTGGAGACATGTTATAACCTGTTTATGACTCTGTCACGGTGCCGTAACTAGACAACAGAAGCCTGGAGACATGTTATAACCTGTTTATGACTCTGTCACGGTGCCGTAACTAGACAACAGAAGACTGGAGACATGTTATAACCTGTTTATGACTCTGTTACGGTGCCGTAACTAGACAACAGAAGACTGGAGACATGTTATAACCTGTTTATAACTGTCACGGTGTCGTAACTAGACAACAGAAGACTGGAGAGATGTTATAACCTGTTTATAACTGTCACGGTCCCGTAACTAGACAACAGAAGACTGGAGGGATGTTATAACCTGTTTATGACTCTGTCCCGGTGCCGTAACTAGACAACAGAAGACTGGAGAGATGTTATAACCTGTTTATGACTCTGTCACGGTGCCGTAACTAGACAACAGAAGACTGGAGACATGTTATAACCTGTTGATGCCTCTGTCACAGTGCCGTAACTAGGCAACAGAAGACTGGAGAGATGTTATAACCTGTTTATGACTCTGTCACGGTGCCGTAACTAGACAACAGAAGACTGGAGACATATTATAACCTGTTTATGACTCTGTCACGGTGCCGTAACTAGACAACAGAAGACTGGAGAGATGTTATAACCTGTTTATAACTGTTACGGTGTCGTAACTAGACAACAGAAGACTGGAGACATGTTATAACCTGTTTATAACTGTCACGGTGCCGTAACTAGACAACAGAAGACTGGAGACATGTTATAACCTGTTTATGACTCTGTCACGGTGCCGTAACTAGACAACAGAAGACTGGAGACATGTTATAAACTGTTTATGACTCTGTCACGGTGCCGTAACTAGACAACAGAAGACTGGAGACATGTTATAACCTGTTTATGACTCTGTCACGGTGCCGTAACTAGACAACAGAAGACTGGAGAGATGTTATAACCTGTTGATGCCTCTGTCACGGTGCCGTAACTAGACAACAGAAGACTGGAGACATGTTATAACCTGTTTATAACTGTCCCGGTGCCGTAACTAGACAACAGAAGACTGGAGACATGTTATAACCTGTTTATAACTGTCACGGTGCCGTAACTAGACAACAGAAGACTGGAGAGATGTTATAACCTGTTTATAACTGTCACGGTGCCGTAACTAGACAACAGAAGACTGGAGAGATGTTATAACCTGTTTAACTGTCACGGTGCCGTAACTAGACAACAGAAGACTGGAGAGATGTTATAACCTGTTTAACTGTCACGGTGCCGTAACTAGAGAACAGAAGACTGGAGACATGTTACAACCTGTTTAACTGTCACGGTGCCGTAACTAGACAACAGAAGACTGGAGACATGTTATAACCTGTTTATAACTGTCACGGTGCCGTAACTAGACAACAGAAGACTCGAGAGATGTTATAACCTGTTTATAACTGTCACGGTGCCGTAACTAGACAACAGAAGACTGGAGAGATGTTATAACCTGTTTATGACTCTGTCACGGTGCCGTAACTAGACAACAGAAGACTGGAGAGATGTTATAACCTGTTTATAACTGTCACTGTGCCGTAACTAGACAACAGAAGACTGGAGACATGTTATAACCTGTTTATGACTCTGTCACGGTGCCGTAACTAGACAACAGAAGCCTGGAGACATGTTATAACCTGTTTATGACTCTGTCACGGTGCCGTAACTAGACAACAGAAGACTGGAGACATGTTATAACCTGTTTATGACTCTGTTACGGTGCCGTAACTAGACAACAGAAGACTGGAGACATGTTATAACCTGTTTATAACTGTCACGGTGTCGTAACTAGACAACAGAAGACTGGAGAGATGTTATAACCTGTTTATAACTGTCACGGTCCCGTAACTAGACAACAGAAGACTGGAGGGATGTTATAACCTGTTTATGACTCTGTCCCGGTGCCGTAACTAGACAACAGAAGACTGGAGAGATGTTATAACCTGTTTATGACTCTGTCACGGTGCCGTAACTAGACAACAGAAGACTGGAGACATGTTATAACCTGTTTATGACTCTGTCACGGTGCCGTAACTAGACAGCAGAAGACTGGAGAGATGTTATAACCTGTTTATGACTCTGTCACGGTGCCGTAACTAGACAACAGAAGACTGGAGAGATGTTATAACCTGTTTATAACTGTCACGGTGCCGTAACTAGACAACAGAAGACTGGAGACATGTTATAACCTGTTGATGCCTCTGTCACAGTGCCGTAACTAGGCAACAGAAGACTGGAGAGATGTTATAACCTGTTTATGACTCTGTCACGGTGCCGTAACTAGACAACAGAAGACTGGAGACATATTATAACCTGTTTATGACTCTGTCACGGTGCCGTAACTAGACAACAGAAGACTGGAGAGATGTTATAACCTGTTTATAACTGTTACGGTGTCGTAACTAGACAACAGAAGACTGGAGACATGTTATAACCTGTTTATAACTGTCACGGTGCCGTAACTAGACAACAGAAGACTGGAGACATGTTATAACCTGTTTATGACTCTGTCACGGTGCCGTAACTAGACAACAGAAGACTGGAGACATGTTATAAACTGTTTATGACTCTGTCACGGTGCCGTAACTAGACAACAGAAGACTGGAGACATGTTATAACCTGTTTATGACTCTGTCACGGTGCCGTAACTAGACAACAGAAGACTGGAGAGATGTTATAACCTGTTGATGCCTCTGTCACGGTGCCGTAACTAGACAACAGAAGACTGGAGACATGTTATAACCTGTTTATAACTGTCCCGGTGCCGTAACTAGACAACAGAAGACTGGAGACATGTTATAACCTGTTTATAACTGTTACGGTGCCGTAACTAGACAACAGAAGACTGGAGACATGTTATAACCTGTTTATAACTGTCACGGTGCCGTAACTAGACAACAGAAGACTGGAGAGATGTTATAACCTGTTTATGACTCTGTCACGGTGCCGTAACTAGAGAACAGAAGACTGGAGACATGTTACAACCTGTTTAACTGTCACGGTGCCGTAACTAGACAACAGAAGACTGGAGAGATGTTATAACCTGTTTATGACTCTGTCACGGTGTCGTAACTAGACAACAGAAGACTGGAGAGATGTTATAACCTGTTTATAACTGTCACGGTGCCGTAACTAGACAACAGAAGACTGGAGAGATGTTATAAACTGTTTATGACTCTGTCACGGTGCCGTAACTAGACAACAGAAGCCTGGAGACATGTTATAACCTGTTTATGACTCTGTCACGGTGCCGTAACTAGACAACAGAAGACTGGAGAGATGTTATAACCTGTTTATAACTGTCACGGTGCCGTAACTAGACAACAGAAGACTGGAGAGATGTTATAACCTGTTTATACCTGTCACGGAGCCGTAACTAGACAACAGAAGACTGGAGAGATGTTATAACCTGTTTATGACTCTGTCACAGTGCCGTAACTAGACAACAGAAGACTGGAGACATGTTATAACCTGTTTATAACTGTCACGGTGCCGTAACTAGACAACAGAAGACTGGAGAGATGTTATAACCTGTTTATGACTCTGTCACGGTGCCGTAACTAGACAACAGAAGACTGGAGAGATGTTATAACCTGTTGATGCCTCTGTCACGGTGCCGTAACTAGACAACAGAAGACTGGAGACATGTTATAACCTGTTTATAACTGTCCCGGTGCCGTAACTAGACAACAGAAGACTGGAGACATGTTATAACCTGTTTATAACTGTCCCGGTGCCGTAACTAGACAACATAAGACTGGAGAGATGTTATAACCTGTTTATAACTGTCACGGTGCCGTAACTAGACAACAGAAGACTGGAGAGATGTTATAACCTGTTTATGACTCTGTCACGGTGCCGTAACTAGAGAACAGAAGACTGGAGACATGTTACAACCTGTTTAACTGTCACGGTGCCGT
This sequence comes from Oncorhynchus keta, assembly GCF_023373465.1. Lineage (NCBI taxonomy): Eukaryota > Metazoa > Chordata > Actinopteri > Salmoniformes > Salmonidae > Oncorhynchus > Oncorhynchus keta. The sequence goes on from NC_068455.1 coordinate 1,395,569, forward strand.
AACTAGACAACAGAAGACTGGAGAGATGTTATAACCTGTTTATGACTCTGTCACGGTGTCGTAACTAGACAACAGAAGACTGGAGAGATGTTATAACCTGTTTATAACTGTCACGGTGCCGTAACTAGACAACAGAAGACTGGAGAGATGTTATAAACTGTTTATGACTCTGTCACGGTGCCGTAACTAGACAACAGAAGCCTGGAGACATGTTATAACCTGTTTATGACTCTGTCACGGTGCCGTAACTAGACAACAGAAGACTGGAGAGATGTTATAACCTGTTTATAACTGTCACGGTGCCGTAACTAGACAACAGAAGACTGGAGAGATGTTATAACCTGTTTATACCTGTCACGGAGCCGTAACTAGACAACAGAAGACTGGAGAGATGTTATAACCTGTTTATGACTCTGTCACAGTGCCGTAACTAGACAACAGAAGACTGGAGACATGTTATAACCTGTTTATGACTCTGTCACGGTGCCGTAACTAGACAACAGAAGACTGGAGACATGTTATAACCTGTTGATGACTCTGTCACGGTGCCGTAACTAGACAACAGAAGACTGGAGACATGTTATAACCTGTTGATGACTCTGTCACGGTGCCGTAACTAGACAACAGAAGACTGGAGACATGTTATAACCTGTTGATGACTCTGTCACGGTGCCGTAACTAGACAACAGAAGACTGGAGACATGTTATAACCTGTTGATGACTCTGTCACGGTGCCGTAACTAGACAACAGAAGACTGGAGACATGTTATAACCTGTTTATAACTGTCACGGTGTCGTAACTAGACAACAGAAGACTGGAGACATGTTATAACCTGTTGATGACTCTGTCACGGTGCCGTAACTAGACAACAGAAGACTGGAGACATGTTATAACCTGTTTATAACTGTCACGGTGTCGTAACTAGACAACAGAAGACTGGAGAGATGTTATAACCTGTTTATAACTGTCACGGTGTCGTAACTAGACAACAGAAGACTGGAGAGATGTTATAACCTGTTTATGACTCTGTCCCGGTGCCGTAACTAGACAACAGAAGACTGGAGAGATGTTATAACCTGTTTATGACTCTGTCACGGTGCCGTAACTAGACAACAGAAGACTGGAGACATGTTATAACCTGTTTATAACTGTCACGGTGCCGTAACTAGACAACAGAAGACTGGAGAGATGTTATAACCTGTTTATGACTCTGTCACGGTGCCGTAACTAGACAACAGAAGACTGGAGAGATGTTATAACCTGTTTATAACTGTCACGGTGCCGTAACTAGACAACAGAAGACTGGAGACATGTTATAACCTGTTGATGCCTCTGTCACAGTGCCGTAACTAGGCAACAGAAGACTGGAGAGATGTTATAACCTGTTTATGACTCTGTCACGGTGCCGTAACTAGACAACAGAAGACTGGAGACATATTATAACCTGTTTATGACTCTGTCACGGTGCCGTAACTAGACAACAGAAGACTGGAGAGATGTTATAACCTGTTTATGACTCTGTCACGGTGCCGTAACTAGACAACAGAAGACTGGAGAGATGTTATAACCTGTTTATAACTGTCACGGTGCCGTAACGAGACAACAGAAGACTGGAGACATGTTATAACCTGTTTATAACTGTCACGGTGCCGTAACTAGACAACAGAAGACTGGAGAGATGTTATAACCTGTTTATGACTCTGTCACGGTGCCGTAACTAGACAACAGAAGACTGGAGACATGTTATAACCTGTTTATAACTGTCACGGTGCCGTAACTAGACAACAGAAGACTGGAGAGATGTTATAACCTGTTTATGACTCTGTCACGGTGCCGTAACTAGACAACAGAAGACTGGAGAGATGTTATAACCTGTTTATAACTGTCACGGTGCCGTAACTAGACAACAGAAGACTGGAGACATGTTATAACCTGTTTATAACTGTCACGGTGCCGTAACTAGACAACAGAAGACTGGAGAGATGTTATAACCTGTTTATGACTCTGTCACGGTGCCGTAACTAGACAACAGAAGACTGGAGAGATGTTATAACCTGTTTATGACTCTGTCACGGTGCCGTAACTAGACAACAGAAGACTGGAGACATGTTATAACCTGTTGATGCCTCTGTCACGGTGCCGTAACTAGACAACAGAAGACTGGAGAGATGTTATAACCTGTTGATGCCTCTGTCACGGTGCCGTAACTAGACAACAGAAGACTGGAGAGATGTTATAACCTGTTTATGACTCTGTCACGGTGCCGTAACTAGACAACAGAAGACTGGAGACATGTTATAACCTGTTTATAACTGTCACGGTGCCGTAACTAGACAACAGAAGACTGGAGAGATGTTATAACCTGTTTATGACTCTGTCACGGTGCCGTAACTAGACAACAGAAGACTGGAGAGATGTTATAACCTGTTTATAACTGTCACGGTGCCGTAACTAGACAACAGAAGACTGGAGACATGTTATAAACTGTTTATGTCTCTGTCACGGTGCCGTAACTAGACAACAGAAGACTGGAGACATGTTATAACCTGTTTATGACTCTGTCACGGTGCCGTAACTAGACAACAGAAGACTGGAGAGATGTTATAACCTGTTTATGACTCTGTCACGGTGCCGTAACTAGACAACAGAAGACTGGAGACATGTTATAACCTGTTTATGACTCTGTCACGGTGCCGTAACTAGACAACAGAAGACTGGAGACATGTTATAACCTGTTGATGCCTCTGTCACGGTGCCGTAACTAGACAACAGAAGACTGGAGAGATGTTATAACCTGTTTAACTGTCACGGTGCCGTAACTAGACAACAGAAGACTGGAGACATGTTATAACCTGTTTATGACTCTGTCACGGTGCCGTAACTAGACAACAGAAGACTGGAGACATGTTATAACCTGTTGATGCCTCAGTCACAGTGCCGTAACTAGACAACAGAAGACTGGAGAGATGTTATAACCTGTTTATGACTCTGTCACGGTGCCGTAACTAGACAACAGAAGACTGGAGACATGTTATAACCTGTTTATGACTCTGTCACGGTGCCGTAACTAGACAACAGAAGACTGGAGACATGTTATAACCTGTTGATGCCTCTGTCACGGTGCCGTAACTAGACAACAGAAGACTGGAGAGATGTTACAACCTGTTTATAACTGTCACGGTGCCGTAACTAGACAACAGAAGACTGGAGACATGTTATAACCTGTTTATAACTGTCACGGTGCCGTAACTAGACAACAGAAGACTGGAGACATGTTATAACCTGTTTATAACTGTCACGGTGCCGTAACTAGACAACAGAAGACTGGAGAGATGTTATAACCTGTTTATGACTCTGTCACGGTGCCGTAACTAGACAACAGAAGACTGGAGACATGTTATAACCTGTTGATGACTCTGTCCCGGTGCCGTAACTAGACAACAGAAGACTGGAGAGATGTTATAACCTGTTTATAACTCTGTCACGGTGCCGTAACTAGACAACAGAAGACTGGAGACATGTTATAACCTGTTTATGACTCTGTTACGGTGCCGTAACTAGACAACAGAAGACTGGAGAGATGTTATAACCTGTTGATGCCTCTGTTACGGTGCCGTAACTAGACAACAGAAGACTGGAGACATGTTATAACCTGTTTATGCCTCTGTCACGGTGCCGTAACTAGACAACAGAAGACTGGAGAGATGTTATAACCTGTTGATGCCTCTGACACGGTGCCGTAACTAGACAACAGAAGACTGGAGAGATGTTATAACCTGTTTATGACTCTGTTACGGTGCCGTAACTAGACAACAGAAGACTGGAGAGATGTTATAACCTGTTTATGACTCTGTCACGGTGCCGTAACTAGACAACAGAAGACTGGAGACATGTTATAACCTGTTTAACTGTCACGGTGCCGTAACTAGACAACAGAAGACTGGAGAGATGTTATAACCTGTTTATGACTCTGTCACGGTGCCGTAACTAGACAACAGAAGACTGGAGAGATGTTATAACCTGTTTATGACTCTGACACGGTGCCGTAACTAGACAACAGAAGACTGGAGAGATGTTATAACCTGTTTATGACTCTGTCACAGTGCCGTAACTAGACAACAGAAGACTGGAGACATGTTATAACCTGTTTATAACTGTCACGGTGCCGTAACTAGACAACAGAAGACTGGAGAGATGTTATAACCTGTTTATGACTCTGTTACGGTGCCGTAACTAGACAACAGAAGACTGGAGAGATGTTATAACCTGTTTATGACTCTGACACGGTGCCGTAACTAGACAACAGAAGACTGGAGAGATGTTATAACCTGTTGATGCCTCTGTCACGGTGCCGTAACTAGACAACAGAAGACTGGAGACATGTTATAACCTGTTTATAACTGTCACGGTGCCGTAACTAGACAACAGAAGACTGGAGACATGTTATAACCTGTTTATAACTGTCACGGTGCCGTAACTAGACAACAGAAGACTGGAGACATGTTATAACCTGTTTATAACTGTCACAGTGCCGTAACTAGACAACAGAAGACTGGAGAGATGTTATAACCTGTTTATGACTCTGTCACGGTGCCGTAACTAGACAACAGAAGACTGGAGAGATGTTATAACCATCTGTAGGCGTATTGAGGCTGTAAGCCTCCACATGGACGTACGTTAAAAACTAGCTGTCAGTCAGGTGTTTCATTGTCAATATGTGACTCACTAGCTCAATTTCAGGCCCATGTAGCAACATTTAAATTATGTCGAGACTCAGAGCTAGGTACTGGTGTACCATACACAGTGAAAGTGGTGAAAGTAGTAGCCTAAAACTCCAGGTTAAAATACCCTTTATCTCGTCCTTGGCCTGTATCCTGACTTTAGTGCAGGTCATGTTGTTGTTCACATTACTGCCTCTGGTAAACACACACTGTGAAAGCTATGTTTATTTGTCAGATGCACAGGATACAGAAGGAGGAAACGGTACAGTCAGTTGCCTAGCAGCAATATCAACAACAAAACGTGTCCAGATACAAATCATTTATAATTATTAGATGATGCTTACCCAGACACACTACATTACCCAGACACACTACATTACCCAGAACCACTACATTACCCAGATCCACTACATTACCCAGACACACTACATTACCCAGAACCACTACTTTACCCAGAACCACTACTTTACCCAGACACACTACATTACCCAGAACCACTACTTTACCCAGATTTACAGATAAAATACACATTTGTTGCTAAGACACATGAAAGTTCACATGTTCCAGAAGGTATTTCTGCCCCAAAAAGCATTTTGATAAAACAAAAAAATATATATGTTCAAATGTCTCTCCTGTGACATACGCCTCGCTTCCTGAAACCACTCGCATGTTAAGATCAAGTTAAATTCACTGAGTTTTTAGGCTTACCTTAGATGATTCTCCTGGCAATAGATGGTGTCTGCAAAATAACTGCAATAAAAGACCGACAGAGATCAAAGAACACACAATAAAAGTGGACAAAAATAACTTGTATTTTCCTGTGAAGTGTGTGAAGACCAATACGAGAGTCAGACTCTTGAAATCTTCTCTCCCCAACAGGTCCAGACTGCTCTGTGTCCGTCCCGGCCAACTCTTCATTCTGGCAGCGGGAGGAGTACCCTGAGCCGGGGCTGGCCAGGGCTTCCCACAAGGCCGTAGTGGACCAGGGGATCATGTGGGTCATCGGGGGATATGTTTTCAACTCCTCAGACTACCAGATGGTCAAAGCGTAAGTATTGGACATCATTACATCACATATTTTTATTTTATTTGTTTTATTTTACCTTTATTTAACTAGGCAAGTCAGTTAAGAACAAATTCTTATTTTCAATGACAGCCTAGGAACAGTGGGTTCACTGCCAGTTCAGGGGCATAACGACAGATTTGTACCTTGTCAGCTCGGGGGTTTGAACTTGCAACCTTCCGGTTACTAGTCCAACGCTCTAACCACTAGGCTACCCTGCCGCCAATACACTCTAACCACTAGGCTACCCTGCCGCCTCTACACTCTAACCACTAGGCTACCCTGCCGCCAATACACTCTAACCACTAGGCTACCCTGCCGCCTCTACACTCTAACCACAAGGCTACCCTGCCACCTCTACACTCTAACCACTAGGCTACCCTGCCACCTCTACACTCTAACCACTAGGCTACCCTGCCACCTCTACACTCTAACCACTAGGCTCCCCTGCCTCCTCTACACTCTAACCACTAGACGACCTGCCTCCTCTACACTCTAACCACTAGACTACCTGCCTCCTCTACACTCTAACCACTAGTCTACCTGCCTCCTCTACACTCTAACCACTAGGCTACCCTGCCGCCCCTACACTCTAACCACTAGGCTACCCTGCCACCTCTACACTCTAACCACTAGGCTACCCTGCCACCTCTACACTCTAACCACTAGGCTACCCTGCCTCCTCTACACTCTAACCACTAGGCTCCCCTGCCTCCTCTACACTCTAACCACTAGACGACCTGCCTCCTCTACACTCTAACCACTAGTCTACCTGCCTCCTCTACACTCTAACCACTAGTCTACCTGCCTCCTCTAACCACTAGTCTACCTACCTCCTCTACACTCTAACCACTAGTCTACCTACCTCCTCTACATTCTAACCACTAGGCTACATGCCTCCTCTACACTCTAACCACTAGGCTACCCTGCCGCCTCTACACTCTAACCACTAGGCTCCCCTGCCACCTCTACACTCTAACCACTAGGCTACCTGCCACCTCTACACTCTAACCACTAGGCTACCCTGCCTCCTCTACACTCTAACCACTAGGCTCCCCTGCCTCCTCTACACTCTAACCACTAGGCTCCCCTGCCGCCACCCGATGTTAGCTACCTACTGTGTGTATATTAAAGACCAGCCGTCTGGACAATTGTTCCTTTCCGGCTTCAAGGATTTATTTCAGTCGAAATGCGTTTCTAGAAGAATAGTTAGTAGTTCAAGGTTTGGGCAATGAAGCCCATTTAATGCCCAAAGTCAGATGAATTCATGGATCCCATTTTGAAGGAAGTTGTTAACTAGCGGTAACGCAATTGCTAACTAGCATTAGCAGAGTGACTGGAAGTCTATGGGATTAGCTAGCATGCTGTTCTCATAGACTTCTAATCATTGCACTAATGCTAGTTAGCAATGGCTCGCAAAACTACCTGCAAGTTTGGTTGAAGTAGAAAAAGAGCTTAACCCTGCGAGACCCAAGGTTGCCAAAATGCAATGCTGTCTAAATTTCATCCTGTACATGACCCTCCAGCATATGACAATGCCACCAGCCTTACTGCTCGTTCTGTGCGTGATTTTCTGCATGACAGGAATGTCAGTGGCAAGCGAAGAGCCCGGATCTCAATCCCATTGAGCACGTCTGGGACCTGTTTGATCGGAGGGTGAGGACTAGGGCCATTCCTCCCTGAAAGCTCTGGGACCTGTTTGATCGGAGGGTGAGGACTAGGGCCATTCCTCCCAGAAAGGTCTGGGACCTGTTTGATCGGAGGGTGAGGACTAGGGCCATTCCTCCCTGAAAGGTCTGGGACCTGTTTGATCGGGGTGAGGGTGAGGACTAGGGCCATTCCTCCCTGAAAGGTCTGGGACCTGTTTGATCGGAGGGTGAGGACTAGGGCCATTCCTCCCTGAAAGGTCTGGGACCTGTTTGATCGGAGGAGGGTGAGGACTAGGGCCATTCCTCCCAGAAAGGTCTGGGACCTGTTTGATCGGAGGGTGAGGACTAGGGCCATTCCTCCCAGAAGGTCTGGGACCTGTTTGATCGGAGGGTGAGGACTAGGGCCATTCCTCCCTGAAAGCTCTGGGACCTGTTTGATCGGAGGGTGAGGACTAGGGCCATTCCTCCCAGAAAGGTCTGGGACCTGTTTGATCGGAGGGTGAGGACTAGGGCCATTCCTCCCAGAAAGGTCTGGGACCTGTTTGATCGGAGGGTGAGGACTAGGGCCATTCCTCCCAGAAAGGTCTGGGACCTGTTTGATCGGAGGGTGAGGACTAGGGCCATTCCTCCCAGAAATGTCGGGGAACTTGCAGGTGCCTTGGTGGAAGAGTGAAGTAACATCTCAGAGCAAGTGGCAAATCTGGTGCAGTCCATGAGGAGGAGATGCACTGCAGTACTTAATGCAGCTGGTGGCCACACCGAATATTTAGACTTAGGGATGCCACCCGTACGATAAATTACAGAACGGTTCCATATTTCACTGAAATAATAAACGTTTGGTTTTCGAAATGATAGTTTCCGGATTCGACCATATTAATGACCAAAGGCTCGTATTTCTGTGTGTTATTATGTTATAATTAAGGCTATAATTTGATAGAGCAGTCAGGCCTGTAATCATTCATTCAAACAGCACTTTCGTGCGTTTTGTCAGCAGCTCTTCGCAAGCACAGCGCTGTTTCTGACTTCAAGCACAGCGCTGTTTCTGACTTCAAGCACAGTGCTGTTTCTGACTTCAAGCACAGTGCTGTTTCTGACTTCAAGCACAGCGCTGTTTCTGACTTCAAGCACAGTGCTGTTTCTGACTTCAAGCACAGTGCTGTTTCTGACTTCAAGCACAGTGCTGTTTCTGACTTCAAGCACAGTGCTGTTTCTGACTTCAAGCCTATCAGCCTAATGGCTGGTGTAACCAATGTGAAATGGCTAGCTAGTTAGCTGGGTGTGCGCTAATACTGTTTCAAACGTCACTCGCTTTTACATTTGGAGTAGTTATTCCCCTTGCGCTGCAAGGGCCGCGGCTTTTGTGGAGCGATGGGTAACGATGCTTAGAGTGTGGCTGTTGTCTATGTGTTCCTGGTTCGAGCCCAGGTAGCGGCGAGGAGAGGGACTGAAGCTATACTGTTACACTGGCAATACTATAGTGCCTATAAGAACATCCAATAGTCAAAGGATAATGAAATACAAATGGTATAGAGGGAAATAGTCCTATAATTCCTATAATAACTACAACCTAAAACTTCTTACCTGGGAATATTATAACATGGCACATATTGCACTTTTACTTTCTTCTCCAACACTTTGTTTTTGCTTTATTTAAACCATATAGAACATGTTTCATTATTTACTTGAGGCTAAATTGATTTTATTGATGTATATTAAGTTAAAATAAGTGTTCATTCAGTATTGTTGTAATTGTCATTATTACAAATAAAATACAAATCGTCCGATTAATCGGCATCGGCGTTGAAAAACCATAATCGTTCGAGAAGCAGAATGAGAAGAATAAACAGGCCGGCCGCAAACAGACACATAACGGCGCAGTACAGCAGCGGTGTGCAGAACGGCATCTCTGAACACACAACTCGTCGGTCCTCGCCACGGATTGGCTATTGCAGCAGACGACCACTCAGGGTTCCACTCAGCTAACGACAATGAGAAGAGGCTCCGGTCGACATGTGATCACCAACACTGGACAATTGAGGAGTGGAAAAACATTGCCTGGTCCGCCGAATCCTGGTTCCTGTTGCGTCATGGTGATGGCAGTCAGGATTTGGCGTAAGCAGGATCTCTTGCCCCCAGCAGATGCTAACTCAATCAGCAGACTCAATGGAGAATCTTATTTTAGTCCAGGATTACGCTTAATTTGTGTCCATGAAATGAACCCATAATGTAACCAAGCCCTACTTGGCCCACATTGGTCTGGCCTACCTGGTCCTGGCCTACCTGGGTCTGGCCTACCTGGTCCTGGCCTACCTGGGTCTGACCTACCTGGTCCTGGCCTACCTGGGTCTGACATACCTGAGTCTGGCCTACCTGGTCCTGGCCTACCTGGGTTTGACCTACCTGGTCCTGGCCTACCTGGGTCTGACCTACCTGGTCCTGGCCTACCTGGGTCTGACATACCTGAGTCTGGCCTACCTGGTCCTGGCCTACCTGGGTTTGGCCTACCTGGGTCTGACCTACCTGGTCCTGGCCTACCTGGTCCTGGCCTACCTGGGTCTGACCTACCTGGTCCTGGCCTACCTGGGTCTGACATACCTGAGTCTGGCCTACCTGGTCCTGGCCTACCTGGGTCTGGCCTACCTGGTCCTGGCCTACCTGGGTCTGACCTACCTGGTCCTGGCCTACCTGGGTCTGACATACCTGAGTCTGGCCTACCTGGTCCTGGCCTACCTAGGTTTGGCCTACCTGGGTTTGACCTACCTGGTCCTGGCCTACCTGGGTCTGACCTACCTGGTCCTGGCCTACCTGGGTCTGACCTACCTGGTCCTGGCCTACCTGGGTCTGACATACCTGGGTCTGGCCTACCTGGTCCTGGCCTACCTGGTCCTGGCCTACCTGGTCCTGGCCTACCTGGGTCTGACCTACCTGGTCCTGGCCTACCTGGTCTTGCCGTTGATGCTCAGTGGTCCTGATCTTCTCTCTCTCCTCCCAGGTATAACCTCAGCTCCCATCGCTGGCTGTCTCTCAACCGCTCTGTCAACTCCGTCATGGGACGATACGGACACTCTCTGGCACTACATGAGGTATGTGTTCTAGAGGCATGTTAGCTAGTCATGATGTAGAAACATTGACGTAATAACAATATGGGCTCTAGGGACATAGTTGTTCATCCGTAGTAATATTGACAAAGTACTATTTCGTTGTCAATAGTGGAATACTTTCGCTAGCTTTGTCAGAAGCTTGACCTTTGGCCCTGACCTCAAACAACATCAATTCCCTAAGAATCTGTTTCACCCTGCGGTAGATGGCTCGTCAGTGCTCCTTCTCAACGTAATGCGTTGAGATGTCAGCTAACCTCTTGTTGTTGTCTGTTGAGAAGTGAGACCTAACATTTTGCCATCTGTCCTTCTCCGTAATGGCATATTATAACCTGTCCTCTCTAACGTCCTGTTCCTCCTCTCTAACGTCCTGTTCCTCCTCTAACGTCCTGTTCCTCCTCTCTAACGTCCTGTTCCTCCTCCTCTAACGTCCTGTTCCTCCTCTCTAACGTCCTGTTCCTCCTCTCTAACGTCCTGTTCCTCCTCTCTAACGTCCTGTTCCTCCTCTAACGTCCTGTTCCTCCTCTCTAACGTCCTGTTCCTCCTCTCTAACGTCCTGTTCCTCCTCTCTAACGTCCTGTTCCTCCTCCTCCTCTAACGTCCTGTTCCTCCTCTAACGTCCTGTTCCTCCTCTAACGTCCTGTTCCTCCTCTAACGTCCTGTTCCTCCTCTAACGTCCTGTTCCTCCTCTCTAACGTCCTGTTCCTCCTCTCTAACGTCCTGTTCCTCCTCTCTAACGTCCTGTTCCTCCTCTCTAACGTCCTGTTCCTCCTCTCTAACGCCCTCTTCCTCCTCTCTAACGCCCTGTTCCTCCTCCTCTCTAACGCCCTGTTCCTCCTCTCTAACGCCCTGTTCCTCCTCTCTAACGTCCTGTTCCTCCTCTCTAACGTCCTGTTCCTCCTCTCTAACGTCCTGTTCCTCCTCTCTAACGTCCTGTTCCTCCTCCTCTCTAACGTCCTGTTCCTCCTCTCTAACGTCCTGTTCCTCCTCTCTAACGTCCTGTTCCTCCTCTCTAACGTCCTGTTCCTCCTCTCTAACGTCCTGTTCCTCCTCTCTAACGTCCTGTTCCTCCTCTCTAACGTCCTGTTCCTCCTCTCTAACGTCCTGTTCCTCCTCTCTAACGTCCTGTTCCTCCTCCTCTCTAACGTCCTGTTCCTCCTCCTCTCTAACGCCCTGTTCCTCCTCCTCTCTAACGTCTTGTTCCTCCTCCTCTCTAACGTCCTGTTCCTCCTCTCTAACGTCCTGTTCCTTCTCTCTAACGTCCTGTTCCTTCTCTCTAACGTCCTGTTCCTCCTCTCTAACGCCCTGTTCCTCCTCCTCTCTAACGCCCTGTTCCTCCTCCTCTCTAACGCCCTGTTCCTCCTCCTCTCTAACGTCCTGTTCCTCCTCCTCTCTAACGCCCTGTTCCTCCTCCTCTCTAACGCCCTGTTCCTCCTCCTCTCTAACGCCCTGTTCCTCCTCCTCTCTAACGCCCTGTTCCTCCTCCTCTCTAACGCCCTGTTCCTCCTCCTCTCTAACGTCCTGTTCCTCCTCTCTAACGCCCTGTTCCTCCTCTCTAACGCCCTGTTCCTCCTCCTCTCTAACGCCCTGTTCCTCCTCCTCTCTAACGCCCTGTTCCTCCTCTCTAACGTCCTGTTCCTCCTCCTCTCTAACGTCCTGTTCCTCCTCCTCTCTAACGTCCTGTTCCTCCTCCTCTCTAACGTCCTGTTCCTCCTCCTCTCTAACGTCCTGTTCCTCCTCCTCTCTAACGTCCTGTTCCTCCTCCTCTCTAACGTCCTGTTCCTCCTCCTCTCTAACGTCCTGTTCCTCCTCCTCTCTAACGTCCTGTTCCTCCTCCTCTCTAACGTCCTGTTCCTCCTCCTCTCTAACGTCCTGTTCCTCCTCTCTAACGTCCTGTTCCTCCTCCTCTAACGTCCTGTTCCTCCTCTCTAACGTCCTGTTCCTCCTCTCTAACGTCCTGTTCCTCCTCCTCTCTAACGTCCTGTTCCTCCTCCTCTCTAACGTCCTGTTCCTCCTCCTCTCTAACGTCCTGTTCCTCCTCTCTAACGTCCTGTTCCTCGTCCTGTTCCTCCTCTCTAACGTCCTGTTCCTCCTCTAAACCCAGGGAAAGATCCACATGTACGGAGGGAAGATAGACTCTACTGGCAACGTGACCAGCCAGCTGTGGGTGTTCCACATCCAGAACCAGACCTGGGTGTCCCTCTCTGCCCGAGCCCAGGAACAGTGGGCCGTGGTGGGACACTCTGCCCACGTAGTGCCCCCCCTGTTGGAGGGGGGTAGTCCAGTCATGTTGGTGCTGTTCGGACACTGTCCTCTATACGGGTACATCAGCCAGGTGCAGGAGTACAACTTTGGTGAGCGTGACCGTATATGGTGTTCCTGTAGATTTCCCAGCTCCCTATAAACAGATTGTATAACAGGTCAACTGTTGGTGAGCGTGACGGTATATGGTGTTCCTGTTGGTCCTGTAGATTTGTACGTGACCGTATATGGTGTTCCTGTTGGTCCTGTAGATTTGTACGTGACCGTATATGGTGTTCCTGTAGATTTCCCAGCTCCCTATAAACAGATCGTATATTGTTGTTCTTAACCCCTCTGTTATGAAGTATCGTTACATAGACACTATATATACAGAAGTACGTGGAGACCCCTTCAAATTAGTGGATTTGGCTTTTTCAGCCACACCTGTTGCTGACAGGTGTATAAAATTGTGTGAGAGAGGCAGTAGGAGTGACCAGGGATGTTCTCTGTTTAGTGAGTCCTCCAGATCAGAGACAGTAGGGATGACCAGGGATGTTTTCTGTTTAGTGAGTCCTCCAGATCAGAGACAGTAGGGATGACCAGGGATGTTCTCTGTTTAGTGAGTCCTCCAGATCAGAGGCAGTAGGGATGACCAGGGATGTTCTCTGTTTAGTGAGTCCTCCAGATCAGAGGCAGTAGGGATGACCAGGGATGTTCTCTGTTTAGTGAGTCCTCCAGATCAGAGGCAGTAGGGATGACCAGGGATGTTCTCTGTTCAGTGAGTCCTCCAGATCAGAGGCAGTAGGGATGACCTCTGTTTAGTGAGTCCTCCAGATCAGAGGCCGTAGGGATGACCAGGGCTGTTCTCTGTTTAGTGAGTCCTCCAGATCAGAGGCAGTAGGGATGACCAGGGATGTTCTCTGTTTAGTGAGTCCTCCAGATCAGAGGCAGTAGGGATGACCAGGGATGTTCTCTGTTCAGTGAGTCCTCCAGATCAGAGGCAGTAGGGATGACCAGGTATGTTCTCTGTTTAGTGAGTCCTCCAGATCAGAGGCAGTAGGGATGACCAGGGATGTTCTCTGTTTAGTGAGTCCTCCAGATCAGAGGCAGTAGGGATGACCAGGGATGTTCTCTGTTCAGTGAGTCCTCCAGATCAGAGGCAGTAGGGATGACCAGGGATGTTCTCTGTTTAGTGAGTCCACCAGATCAGAGGCAGTAGGGATGACCAGGGATGTTCTCTGTTTAGTGAGTCCTCCAGATCAGAGGCAGTAGGGATGACCAGGGATGTTCTCTGTTCAGTGAGTCCTCCAGATCAGAGGCAGTAGGGATGACCAGGTATGTTCTCTGTTTAGTGAGTCCTCCAGATCAGAGGCAGTAGGGATGACCAGGGATGTTCTCTGTTTAGTGAGTCCTCCAGATCAGAGGCAGTAGGGATGACCAGGGATGTTCTCTGTTCAGTGAGTCCTCCAGATCAGAGGCAGTAGGGATGACCAGGGATGTTCTCTGTTTAGTGAGTCCACCAGATCAGAGGCAGTAGGGATGACCAGGGATGTTCTCTGTTTAGTGAGTCCTCCAGATCAGAGGCAGTAGGGATGACCAGGGATGTTCTCTGTTCAGTGAGTCCTCCAGCTCAGAGGCAGTAGGGATGACCAGGTATGTTCTCTGTTTAGTGAGTCCTCCAGATCAGAGGCAGTAGGGATGACCAGGGATGTTCTCTGTTCAGTGAGTCCTCCAGATCAGAGGCAGTAGGGATGACCATGGATGTTCTCTGTTTAGTGAGTCCTCCAGATCAGAGGCAGTAGGGATGACCAGGGATGTTCTCTGTTTAGTGAGTCCTCCAGATCAGAGGCAGTAGGGATGACCAGGGATGTTCTCTGTTTAGTGAGTCCTCCAGATCAGAGGCAGTAGGGATGACCAGGGATGTTCTCTGTTTAGTGAGTCCACCAGATCAGAGGCAGTAGGGGATGACCAGGGATGTTCTCTGTTTAGTGAGTCCTCCAGATCAGAGACTGTAGGGATGACCAGGGATGTTCTCTGTTTAGTGAGTCCACCAGATCAGAGGCAGTAGGGATGACCAGGGATGTTCTCTCTAACTAAACACAGTCATAACCGACCCGAAACCCATACCTGACTACACAGCCATAACCAACCCTAACCCATACCTGACTACACAGCCATAACCAACCCTAACCCATACCTGACTACACAGCCATAACCAACCCATACCTGACTAGACACAGCCATAACCAACCCATACCTGACGACACAGCCATAACCAACCCTAACCCATACCTGACTACACAGCCATAACCAACCCTAACCCATACCTGACTACACAGCCATAACCAACCCTAACCCATACCTGACTACACAGCCATAACCAACCCTAACCCATACCTGACTACACAGCCATAACCAACCCTAACCCATACCTGACTACACAGCCATAACCAACCATAACCCATACCTGACTAGACACAGCCATAACCAACCCATACCTGACTACACAGCCATAACCAACCCTAACCCATACCTGACTACACAGCCATAACCAACCCTAACCCATACCTGACTACACAGCCATAACCAACCCTAACCCATACCTGACTACACAGCCATAACCAACCCTAACCCATACCTGACTACACAGCCATAACCAACCCTAACCCATACCTGACTATACACAGCCATAACCAACCCATACCTGACTACACAGCCATAACCGACCCTAACCCATACCTGACTACACAGCCATAACCAACCCTAACCCATACCTGACTACACAGCCATAACCAACCCTAACCCATACCTGACTACACAGCCATAACCAACCCTAACCCATACCTGACTACACAGCCATAACCAACCCATACCTGACTAGACACAGCCATAACCAACCCTAACCCATACCTGACTATACACAGCCATAACCAACCCATACCTAACAGCCATAACCGACCCTAACCCATACCTGACTACACAGCCATAACCAACCCTAACCCATACCTGACTACACAGCCATAACCAACCCTAACCCATACCTGACTACACAGCCATAACCAACCCTAACCCATACCTGACTACACAGCCATAACCAACCATAACCCATACCTGACTACACAGCCATAACCAACCCTAACCCATACCTGACTACACAGCCATAACCGACCCTAACCCATACCTGACTACACAGCCATAACCAACCCATACCTGACTAGACACAGCCATAACCAACCCATACCTGACGACACAGCCATAACCAACCCTAACCCATACCTGAGTAGACACAGCCATAACCAACCCTAACCCATACCTGGCTATACACAGCCATAACCAACCCATACCTTTCTACACAGCCATAACCAACCCCAACCCATACCTGACTACACAGCCATAACCAACCCATACCTGACTACACAGCCATAACCAACCCTAACCCATACCTGACTACACAGCCATAACCAACCCTAACCCATACCTGACTACACAGCCATAACCAACCCTAACCCATACCTGACTATACACAGCCATAACCAACCCTAACCCATACCTGACTACATAGCCATAACCAACCCTAACCCATACCTGACTACACAGCCATAACCAACCCCAACCCATACCTGACTACACAGCCATAACCAACCCATACCTGACTACACAGCCATAACCATCCCTAACCCATACCTGACTACACAGCCATAACCAACCCTAACCCATACCTGACTACACAGCCATAACCAACCCTAACCCATACCTGACTATACACAGCCATAACCAACCCTAACCCATACCTGACTACATAGCCATAACCAACCCTAACCCATACCTGACTACACAGCCATAACCAACCCTAACCCATACCTGACTACACAGCCATAACCAACCCTAACCCATACCTGACTATACACAGCCATAACCAACCTAACCCATACCTGACTACACAGCCATAACCAACCCCAACCCATACCAGACTATACACAGCCATAACCAACCCATACCTGACTACACAGCCATAACCAACCCTAACCCATACCTGACTATACAGCCATAACCAACCCTAACCCATACCTGACTAGACAGCCATAACCAACCCATACCTGACTATACACAGCCATAACCAACCTAACCCATACCTGACTACACAGCCATAACCGACCCTAACCCATACCTGACTATACACAGCCATAACCAACCCTAACCCATACCTGACTACACAGCCATAACCAACCCTAACCCATACCTGACTACACATCCATAACCAACCCTAACCCATACCTGACTACACAGCCATAACCAACCCTAACCCATACCTGACTACACAGCCATAACCAACCCTAACCCATACCTGACTACACAGCCATAACCAACCCAAACCCATACCTGACTACACAGCCATAACCAACCCTAACCCATACCTGACTACACAGCCATAACCAACCCTAACCCATACCTGACTACACACAGCCATAACCAACCCTAACCCATACCTGACTACACAGCCATAACCAACCCATACCTGACTATACAGCCATAACCAACCCATACCTGACTACACAGCCATAACCAACCATAACCCATACCTGACTACACAGCCATAACCAACCCTAACCCATACCTGACTACACAGCCATAACCAACCCTAACCCATACCTGACTAGATACAGCCATAACCAACCCTAACCCATACCTGACTACACAGCCATAACCAACCCTAACCCATACCTGACTACACACAGCCATAACCAACCCATACCTGACTATACAGCCATAACCAACCCTAACCCATACCTGACTACACAGCCATAACCAACCCATACCTGACTATACACAGCCATAACCAACCCTAACCCATACCTGACTAGACACAGCCATAACCAACCCTAACCCATACCTGACTACACAGCCATAACCAACCCTAACCCATACCTGACTATACAGCCATAACCAACCCTAACCCATACCTGACTATACAGCCATAACCAACCATAACCCATACCTGACTACACAGCCATAACCAACCCTAACCCATACCTGACTACACAGCCATAACCAACCCTAACCCATACCTGGCTATACACAGCCATAACCAACCCATACCTGACTACACAGCCATAACCAACCCTAACCCATACCTGACTACACAGCCATAACCAACTCTAACCCATACCTGACTACACAGCCATAACCAACCCTAACCCATACCTGACTAGACACAGCCATAACCAACCCTAACCCATACCTGACTAGACACAGCCATAACCGACCCTAACCCATACCTGACTAGACACAGCCATAACCAACCCTAACACATACCTGACTACACAGCCATAACCAACCCTAACCCATACCTGACTATACACAGCCATAACCAACCCTAACCCATACCTGACTATACAGCCATAACCAACCCTAACCCATACCTGACTAGACACAGCCATAACCAACCCTAACCCATACCTGACTACACAGCCATAACCAACCCATACCTGACTACACAGCCATAACCAACCCTAATCCATACCTGACTACACAGCCATAACCAACCCATACCTGACTATACACAGCCATAACCAACCCTAACCCATACCTGACTAGACACAGCCATAACCAACCCTAACCCATACCTGACTACACAGCCATAACCAACCCTAACCCATACCTGACTATACACCGCCATAACCAACCCTAACCCATACCTGACTACACAGCCATAACCAACCCTAACCCATACCTGACTACACAGCCATAACCAACCCTCACCCATACCTGACTATACAGCCATAACCAACCCTACCCCATACCTGACTACACAGCCATAACCAACCCTAACCCATACCTGACTAGACACAGCCATAACCAACCTAACCCATACCTGACTAGACACAGCCATAACCAACCCTAACCCATACCTGACTAGACACAGCCATAACCAACCCTAACCCATACCTGACTATGCAGCCATAACCAACCCTAACCCATACCTGACTATACAGCCATAACCAACCCTAACCCATACCTGACTACACAGCCATAACCAACCCTAACCCATACCTGACTACACAGCCATAACCAACCCATACCTGACTACACAGCCATAACCAACCCATACCTGACTAGACACAGCCATAACCAACCCTAACCCATACCTGACTATATACAGCCATAACCAACCCTAACCCATACCTGACTACACAGCCATAACCAACCCTAACCCATACCTGACTACACAGCCATAACCAACCATAACCCATACCTGACTATACAGCCATAACCAACCCTAACCCATACCTGACTACATAGCCATAACCAACCCTAACCCATACCTGACTAGACACAGCCATAACCGACCCTAACCCAACCCTAACCCATACACAGCCATAACCAACCCTATCCCATACCTGACTATATACAGCCATAACCAACCCATACCTGACTATACAGCCATAACCAACCCATACCTGACTACACAGCCATAACCAACCATAACCCATACCTGACTACACAGCCATAACCAACCCTAACCCATACCTGACTACACAGCCATAACCAACCCTAACCCATACCTGACTAGACACAGCCATAACCAACCCTAACCCATACCTGACTACACACAGCCATAACCAACCCTAACCCATACCTGACTACACAGCCATAACCAACCCATACCTGACTACACAGCCATAACCAACCCTAACCCATACCTGACTACACAGCCATAACCAACCCATACCTGACTATACACAGCCATAACCAACCCTAACCCATACCTGACTAGACACAGCCATAACCAACCCTAACCCATACCTGACTAGACACAGCCATAACCAACCCTAACCCATACCTGACTATACAGCCATAACCAACCCTAACCCATACCTGACTACACAGCCATAACCAACCCTAACCCATACCTGACTACACAGCCATAACCAACCCATACCTGACTACACAGCCATAACCAACCCATACCTGACTAGACACAGCCATAACCAACCCTAACCCATACCTGACTATATACAGCCATAACCAACCCTAACCCATACCTGACTACACAGCCATAACCAACCCTAACCCATACCTGACTACACAGCCATAACCAACCATAACCCATACCTGACTATACAGCCATAACCAACCCTAACCCATACCTGACTAGACACAGCCATAACCGACCCTAACCCAACCCTAACCCATACACAGCCATAACCAACCCTAACCCATACCTGACTATATACAGCCATAACCAACCCATACCTGACTATACAGCCATAACCAACCCATACCTGACTATACAGCCATAACCAACCCATACCTGACTACACAGCCATAACCAACCATAACCCATACCTGACTACACAGCCATAACCAACCCTAACCCATACCTGACTACACAGCCATAACCAACCCTAACCCATACCTGACTAGACACAGCCATAACCAACCCTAACCCATACCTGACTACACACAGCCATAACCAACCCTAACCCATACCTGACTACACAGCCATAACCAACCCATACCTGACTACACAGCCATAACCAACCCTAACCCATACCTGACTACACAGCCATAACCAACCCATACCTGACTATACACAGCCATAACCAACCCTAACCCATACCTGACTAGACACAGCCATAACCAACCCTAACCCATACCTGACTATATACAGCCATAACCAACCCATACCTGACTATACAGCCATAACCAACCCATACCTGACTACACAGCCATAACCAACCATAACCCATACCTGACTACACAGCCATAACCAACCCTAACCCATACCTGACTACACAGCCATAACCAACCCTAACCCATACCTGACTACACAGCCATAACCAACCCTAACCCATACCTGACTAGACACAGCCATAACCAACCCTAACCCATACCTGACTACACACAACCATAACCAACCCTAACCCATACCTGACTACACAGCCATAACCAACCCATACCTGACTATACACAGCCATAACCAACCCTAACCCATACCTGACTACATAGCCATAACCAACCCTAACCCATACCTGACTACACAGCCATAACCAACCCTAACCCATACCTGACTACACAGCCATAACCAACCCTAACCCATACCTGACTATACACAGCCATAACCAACCCTAACCCATACCTGACTACACAGCCATAACCAACCCCAACCCATACCAGACTATACACAGCCATAACCAACCCATACCTGACTACACAGCCATAACCAACCCTAACCCATACCTGACTATACAGCCATAACTAACCCTAACCCATACCTGACTAGACAGCCATAACCAACCCATACCTGACTATACACAGCCATAACCAACCCTAACCCATACCTGACTACACAGCCATAACCAGCCCTAACCCATACCTGACTATACACAGCCATAACCAACCCTAACCCATACCTGACTACACAGCCATAACCAACCCTAACCCATACCTGACTACACATCCATAACCAACCCTAACCCATACCTGACTACACAGCCATAACCAACCCTAACCCATACCTGACTACACAGCCATAACCAACCCTAACCCATACCTGACTACACAGCCATAACCAACCCAAACCCATACCTGACTACACAGCCATAACCAACCCTAACCCATACCTGACTACACAGCCATAACCAACCCTAACCCATACCTGACTACACACAGCCATAACCAACCCTAACCCATACCTGACTACACAGCCATAACCAACCCATACCTGACTATACAGCCATAACCAACCCATACCTGACTACACAGCCATAACCAACCATAACCCATACCTGACTACACAGCCATAACCAACCCTAACCCATACCTGACTACACAGCCATAACCAACCCTAACCCATACCTGACTAGATACAGCCATAACCAACCCTAACCCATACCTGACTACACACAGCCATAACCAACCCTAACCCATACCTGACTACACACAGCCATAACCAACCCATACCTGACTATACAGCCATAACCAACCCTAACCCATACCTGACTACACAGCCATAACCAACCCATACCTGACTATACACAGCCATAACCAACCTAACCCATACCTGACTAGACACAGCCATAACCAACCCTAACCCATACCTGACTACACAGCCATAACCAACCCTAACCCATACCTGACTATACAGCCATAACCAACCTAACCCATACCTGACTACACAGCCATAACCAACCATAACCCATACCTGACTACACAGCCATAACCAACCCTAACCCATACCTGACTACACAGCCATAACCAACCCTAACCCATACCTGGCTATACACAGCCATAACCAACCCATACCTGACGACACAGCCATAACCAACCCTAACCCATACCTGACTACACAGCCATAACCAACTCTAACCCATACCTGACTACACAGCCATAACCAACCCTAACCCATACCTGACTAGACACAGCCATAACCAACCCTAACCCATACCTGACTAGACACAGCCATAACCGACCCTAACCCATACCTGACTAGACACAGCCATAACCAACCCTAACACATACCTGACTACACAGCCATAACCAACCCTAACCCATACCTGACTATACACAGCCATAACCAACCTAACCCATACCTGACTATACAGCCATAACCAACCCTAACCCATACCTGACTAGACACAGCCATAACCAACCTAACCCATACCTGACTACACAGCCATAACCAACCCCTAACCCATACCTGACTACACAGCCATAACCAACCCTAATCCATACCTGACTACACAGCCATAACCAACCCATACCTGACTATACACAGCCATAACCAACCCTAACCCATGCCTGACTAGACACAGCCATAACCAACCCTAACCCATACCTGACTACACAGCCATAACCAACCCTAACCCATACCTGACTATACACCGCCATAACCAACCCTAACCCATACCTGACTATAAGCCATAACCAACCCTAACCCATGCCTGACTACACAGCCATAACCAACCCTAATCCATACCTGACTATACAGCCATAACCAGCCCTAACCCATACCTGACTACACAGCCATAACCAGCCTAACCCATGCCTGACTAGACACAGCCATAACCAACCCTAACCCATACCTGATAGACACAGCCATAACCAACCCTAACCCATACCTGACTAGACACAGCCATAACCAACCCTAACCCATACCTGACTATACAGCCATAACCAACCTAACCCATACCTGACTATACAGCCATAACCAACCCTAACCCATACCTGACTACACAGCCATAACCAACCCTAACCCATACCTGACTACACAGCCATAACCAACCCATACCTGACTACACAGCCATAACCAACCCATACCTGACTAGACACAGCCATAACCAACCCTAACCCATACCTGACTATATGCAGCCATAACCAACCCTAACCCATACCTGACTACACAGCCATAACCAACCCTAACCCATACCTGACTACACAGCCATAACCAACCATAACCCATACCTGACTATACAGCCATAACCAACCCTAACCCATACCTGACTACATAGCCATAACCAACCCTAACCCATACCTGACTAGACACAGCCATAACCAGACCTAACCCAACCCTAACCCATACACAGCCATAACCAACCCTAACCCATACCTGACTATATACAGCCATAACCAACCCATACCTGACTATACAGCCATAACCAACCCATACCTGACTACACAGCCATAACCAACCATAACCCATACCTGACTACACAGCATAACCAACCCTAACCCATACCTGACTACACAGCCATAACCAACCCTAACCCATACCTGACTAGACACAGCCATAACCAACCCTAACCCATACCTGACTACACACAGCCATAACCAACCTAACCCATACCTGACTACACAGCATAACCAACCCATACCTGACTACACAGCCATAACCAACCCTAACCCATACCTGACTACACAGCCATAACCAACCCATACCTGACTATACACAGCCATAACCAACCCTAACCCATACCTGACTAGACACAGCCATAACCAGCCCTAACCCATACCTGACTAGACACAGCCATAACCAACCTAACCCATACCTGACTATACAGCCATAACCAACCCTAACCCATACCTGACTACACAGCCATAACCAACCCTAACCCATACCTGACTACACAGCCATAACCAACCCATACCTGACTACACAGCCATAACCAACCCATACCTGACTAGACACAGCCATAACCAACCTAACCCATACCTGACTATATACAGCCATAACCAACCCTAACCCATACCTGACTATATACAGCCATAACCAACCCTAACCCATACCTGACTACACAGCCATAACCAACCCTAACCCATACCTGACTACACAGCCATAACCAACCATAACCCATACCTGACTAACAACCCATACCTGACTACATAGCCATAACTAACCCTAACCCATACCTGACTAGACACAGCCATAACCGACCCTAACCCAACCCTAACCCATACACAGCCATAACCAACCTAACCCATACCTGACTATATACAGCCATAACCAACCCATACCTGACTATACAGCCATAACCAACCCATACCTGACTACACAGCCATAACCAACCATAACCCATACCTGACTACACAGCCATAACCAACCCTAACCCATACCTGACTACACAGCCATAACCAGCCCTAACCCATACCTGACTAGACACAGCCATAACCAACCCCTAACCCATACCTGACTACACAGCCATAACCAACCCTAACCCATACCTGACTACACAGCCATAACCAACCCATACCTGACTACACAGCCATAACCAGCCTAACCCATACCTGACTACACAGCCATAACCAACCCATACCTGACTATGACACAGCCATAACCAACCCTAACCCATACCTGACTAGACACAGCCATAACCAACCCTAACCCATACCTGACTAGACACAGCCATAACCAACCCTAACCCATACCTGACTATACAGCCATAACCAACCCTAACCCATGCCTGACTACACAGCCAACCAACCCTAACCCATACCTGACTACACAGCCATAACCAACCCATACCTGACTACACAGCCATAACCAACCCATACCTGACTAGACACAGCCATAACCAACCTAACCCATACCTGACTATATACAGCCATAACCAACCCTAACCCATACCTGACTACACAGCCATAACCAACCCTAACCCATACCTGACTACACAGCCATAACCAACCATAACCCATACCTGACTATACAGCCATAACCAACCCTAACCCATGCCTGACTACATAGCCATAACCAACCTAACCCATACCTGACTAGACACAGCCATAACCGACCCTAACCCAACCCTAACCCATACACAGCCATAACCAACCCTAACCCATACCTGACTATATACAGCCATAACCAACCCATACCTGACTATGCAGCCATAACCAACCCATACCTGACTACACAGCCATAACCAACCATAACCCATACCTGACTACACAGCCATAACCAACCTAACCCATACCTGACTACACAGCCATAACCAGCCCTAACCCATACCTGACTAGACACAGCCATAACCAACCTAACCCATACCTGACTACACACAGCCATAACCAACCCTAACCCATACCTGACTACACAGCCATAACCAACCCATACCTGACTACACAGCCATAACCAACCCTAACCCATACCTGACTACACAGCCATAACCAACCCATACCTGACTATACACAGCCATAACCAACCTAACCCATACCTGACTAGACACAGCCATAACCAACCTAACCCATACCTGACTAGACACAGCCATAACCAACCCTAACCCATACCTGACTATACAGCCATAACCAACCCTAACCCATACCTGACTACACAGCCATAACCAACCCTAACCCATACCTGACTACACAGCCATAACCAACCCATACCTGACTACACACAGCCATAACCAACCCATACCTGACTAGACACAGCCATAACCAACCCTAACCCATACCTGACTATATACAGCCATAACCAACCCTAACCCATACCTGACTATATACAGCCATAACCAACCCTAACCCATGCCTGACTACACAGCCATAACCAACCCTAACCCATACCTGACTACACAGCCATAACCAACCATAACCCATACCTGACTATACAGCCATAACCAACCCTAACCCATACCTGACTACATAGCCATAACCAGCCCTAACCCATACCTGACTAGACACAGCCATAACCGACCCTAACCCAACCCTAACCCATACACAGCCATAACCAACCCTAACCCATACCTGACTATATACAGCCATAACCAACCCATACCTGACTATACAGCCATAACCAACCCATACCTGACTACACAGCCATAACCAACCATAACCCATACCTGACTACACAGCCATAACCAACCCTAACCCATACCTGACTACACAGCCATAACCAACCCTAACCCATACCTGACTAGACACAGCCATAACCAACCCTAACCCATACCTGACTACACAGCCATAACCAACCCTAACCCATACCTGACTACACAGCCATAACCAGCCCATGCCTGACTACACAGCCATAACCAGCCTAACCCATACCTGACTACACAGCCATAACCAACCCATGCCTGACTATACACAGCCATAACCAACCCTAACCCATACCTGACTGGACACAGCCATAACCAACCTAACCCATACCTGACTAGACACAGCCATAACCAGCCCTAACCCATACCTGACTATACAGCCATAACCAACCCTAACCCATACCTGACTACACAGCCATAACCAGCCTAACCCATACCTGACTACACAGCCATAACCAACCCATACCTGACTACACAGCCATAACCAGCCCCATACCTGACTAGACACAGCCATAACCAACCCTAACCCATACCTGACTATATGCAAGCCATAACCAGCCCTAACCCATACCTGACTACACAGCCATAACCAACCCTAACCCATACCTGACTACACAGCCATAACCAGCCATAACCCATGCCTGACTATACAGCCATAACCAACCCTAACCCATGCCTGACTACATAGCCATAACCAACCCTAACCCATACCTGACTAGACACAGCCATAACCGACCCTAACCCAGCCTAACCCATACACAGCCATAACCAGCCCTAACCCATACCTGACTATATACAGCCATAACCAACCCATACCTGACTATACAGCCATAACCAACCCATACCTGACTATGCAGCCATAACCAACCCATACCTGACTACACAGCCATAACCAACCATAACCCATACCTGACTACACAGCCATAACCAACCCTAACCCATACCTGACTACACAGCCATAACCAACCCTAACCCATACCTGACTAGACACAGCCATAACCAACCTAACCCATACCTGACTACACACAGCCATAACCAACCCTAACCCATACCTGACTACACAGCCATAACCAACCCATACCTGACTACACAGCCATAAACCCTAACCCATACCTGACTACACAGCCATAACCAACCCATACCTGACTATACACAGCCATAACCAACCCTAACCCATACCTGACTAGACACAGCCATAACCAACCCTAACCCATACCTGACTATATACAGCCATAACCAACCCATGCCTGACTATGCAGCCATAACCAACCCATGCCTGACTACACAGCCATAACCAAATCTAACCCATACCTGACTACGACCATAACCAACCCCTAACCCATACCTGACTACACAGCCATAACCAACCCTAACCCATACCTGACTAGACACAGCCATAACCAACCCCTAACCCATGCCTGACTATACACAGCCATAACCAACCCTAACCCATACCTGACTAGACACAGCCATAAACCAACCCTAACCCATACCTGACTACACAGCCATAACCAACCCATACCTGACTACACAGCCATAACCAACCCTAACCCATACCTGACTACACAGCCATAACCAACCCATACCTGACTATACACAGCCATAACCAACCCTAACCCATGCCTGACTAGACACAGCCATAACCAACCCT
Source organism: Oncorhynchus keta (assembly GCF_023373465.1). Taxonomy (NCBI): domain Eukaryota; kingdom Metazoa; phylum Chordata; class Actinopteri; order Salmoniformes; family Salmonidae; genus Oncorhynchus; species Oncorhynchus keta. The sequence goes on from NC_068455.1 coordinate 1,423,297, forward strand.
AACCCATGCCTGACTACGCAGCCATAACCAGCCCTAACCCATACCTGACTATGCAGCCATAACCAACCCTAACCCATACCTGACTATACAGCCATAACCAACCATAACCCATGCCTGACTACACAGCCATAACCAGCCCTAACCCATACCTGACTACACAGCCATAACCAGCCCTAACCCATACCTGACTACACAGCCATAACCAACCCTAACCCATACCTGACTATGCACAGCCATAACCAACCCTAACCCATACCTGACTATACAGCCATAACCAACCCTAACACATACCTGACTAGACACAGCCATAACCAGCCTAACCCATACCTGACTACACAGCCATAACCAACCCATACCTGACTACACAGCCATAACCAGCCCTAACCCATGCCTGACTACACAGCCATAACCAGCCCATACCTGACTATACACAGCCATAACCAACCTAACCCATACCTGACTAGACACAGCCATAACCAGCCTAACCCATACCTGACTACACAGCCATAACCAGCCCTAACCCATACCTGACTATAAAGCCATAACCAACCTAACCCATACCTGACTACACAGCCATAATAACCCTAACCCATACCTGACTAGACACAGCCATAACCAACCTAACCCATACCTGACTAGACACAGCCATAACCAACCTAACCCATACCTGACTATACAGCCATAACCAGCCCTAACCCATACCTGACTACACAGCCATAACCAACCCTAACCCATACCTGACTACACAGCCATAACCAACCCATACCTGACTACACAGCCATAACCAACCCATACCTGACTAGACACAGCCATAACCAACCCTAACCCATACCTGACTATATACAGCCATAACCAACCCTAACCCATACCTGACTACACAGCCATAACCAGCCCTAACCCATACCTGACTACACAGCCATAACCCCTAACCCATACCTGACTACACAGCCATAACCAACCCTAACCCATACCTGACTATATACAGCCATAACCAACCCATACCTGACTATACAGCCATAACCAACCCATACCTGACTACACAGCCATAACCAACCATAACCCATACCTGACTACACAGCCATAACCAACCCTAACCCATACCTGACTACACAGCCATAACCAACCTAACCCATACCTGACTAGACACAGCCATAACCAACCCTAACCCATACCTGACTACACACAGCCATAACCAACCCTAACCCATACCTGACTACACAGCCATAACCAACCCATACCTGACTACACAGCCATAACCAACCCTAACCCATACCTGACTACACAGCCATAACCAACCCATGCCTGACTATACACAGCCATAACCAGCCCTAACCCATACCTGACTAGACACAGCCATAACCAACCCTAACCCATACCTGACTACACAGCCATAACCAACCCTAACCCATACCTGACTATACAGCCATAACCAACCCTAACCCTTACCTGACTATACAGCCATAACCAACCATAACCCATACCTGACTACACAGCCATAACCAACCCTAACCCATACCTGACTACACAGCCATAACCAACCCTAACCCATACCTGACTACACAGCCATAACCAACCCTAACCCATACCTGACTAGACACAGCCATAACCAACCCTAACCCATACCTGACTAGACACAGCCATAACCAACCCTAACCCATACCTGACTATACAGCCATAACCAACCCTAACCCATACCTGACTACACAGCCATAACCAACCCTAACCCATACCTGACTACACAGCCATAACCAACCCATACCTGACTACACAGCCATAACCAACCCATACCTGACTAGACACAGCCATAACCAACCCTAACCCATACCTGACTATATGCAGCCATAACCAACCCTAACCCATACCTGACTACACACAGCCATAACCAACCCTAACCCATACCTGACTACACAGCCATAACCAACCATAACCCATACCTGACTACACAGCCATAACCAACCCTAACCCATACCTGACTAGACAGCCATAACCAACCCTAACCCATACCTGACTATACAGCCATAACCAACCCTAACCCATACCTGACTACACAGCCATAACCAACCCTAACCCATGCCTGACTACAGATAACCAACCCATACCTGACTACACAGCCATAACCAACCCATACCTGACTAGACACAGCCATAACCAACCCTAACCCATACCTGACTATATACAGCCATAACCCTAACCCATACCTGACTACACAGCCATAACCAACCCTAACCCATACCTGACTACACAGCCATAACCAACCATAACCCATACCTGACTATACAGCCATAACCAACCCTAACCCATACCTGACTACATAGCCATAACCAACCCTAACCCATACCTGACTAGACACAGCCATAACCGACCCTAACCCAGCCTAACCCATACACAGCCATAACCAACCCTAACCCATACCTGACTATACAGCCATAACCAACCCATACCTGACTATACAGCCATAACCAACCCATACCTGACTATACAGCCATAACCAACCCATACCTGACTACACAGCCATAACCAACCATAACCCATACCTGACTACACAGCCATAACCAACCCTAACCCATACCTGACTACACAGCCATAACCAACCCTAACCCATACCTGCCTATACACAGCCATAACCAACCCTAACCCATACCTGACTACACAGCCATAACCAACCCTAACCCATACCTGACTACACAGCCATAACCAACCCATACCTGACTACACAGCCATAACCAACCCTAACCCATACCTGACTACACAGCCATAACCAACCCATACCTGACTATACACAGCCATAACCAACCCTAACCCATACCTGACTAGACACAGCCATAACCAACCCTAACCCATACCTGACTATATACAGCATAACCAGCCCATACCTGACTATACAGCCATAACCAACCCATACCTGACTACACAGCCATAACCAACCATAACCCATACCTGACTACACAGCCATAACCAACCCTAACCCATACCTGACTAACAGCCATAACCAACCCTAACCCATACCTGACTAGACACAGCCATAACCAACCCTAACCCATACCTGACTACACACAGCCATAACCAACCCTAACCCATACCTGACTACACAGCCATAACCAACCCATACCTGACTACACAGCCATAACCAACCCTAACCCATACCTGACTACACAGCCATAACCAACCCATACCTGACTATACACAGCCATAACCAACCCTAACCCATACCTGACTAGACACAGCCATAACCAACCCTAACCCATACCTGACTACACAGCCATAACCAACCCTAACCCATACCTGACTATGCAGCCATAACCAACCCTAACCCATACCTGACTATACAGCCATAACCAACCATAACCCATACCTGACTACACAGCCATAACCAACCCTAACCCATACCTGACTACACAGCCATAACCAACCCTAACCCATACCTGACTACACAGCCATAACCAACCCTAACCCATACCTGACTATACACCGCCATAACCAACCCTAACCCATACCTGACTATACAGCCATAACCAACCCTAACACATACCTGACTAGACACAGCCATAACCAACCCTAACCCATACCTGACTACACAGCCATAACCAACCCTAACCCATACCTGACTACACAGCCATAACCAACCCATACCTGACTATACACAGCCATAACCAACCCTAACCCATACCTGACTAGACACAGCCATAACCAACCCTAACCCATACCTGACTACACAGCCATAACCAACCCTAACCCATACCTGACTATAAAGCCATAACCAACCCTAACCCATACCTGACTACACAGCCATAACCAACCCTAACCCATACCTGACTAGACACAGCCATAACCAACCCTAACCCATACCTGACTATACAGCCATAACCAACCCTAACCCATACCTGACTACTGCCATAACCAACCCTAACCCATACCTGACTACAGCCATAACCAACCCATACCTGACTACACAGCCATAACCAACCCATACCTGACTAGACACAGCCATAACCAACCCTAACCCATACCTGACTATATACAGCCATAACCAACCCTAACCCATACCTGACTACACAATGCCATAACCAACCCTAACCCATACCTGACTACACAGCCATAACCAACCCTAACCCATACCTGACTACACAGCCATAACCAACCCTAACCCATACCTGACTATATACAGCCATAACCAACCCATACCTGACTATACAGCCATAACCAACCCATACCTGACTACACAGCCATAACCAACCATAACCCATACCTGACTACACAGCCATAACCAACCCTAACCCATACCTGACTACACAGCCATAACCAACCCTAACCCATACCTGACTAGACACAGCCATAACCAACCCTAACCCATACCTGACTACACACAGCCATAACCAACCCTAACCCATACCTGACTACACAGCCATAACCAACCCATACCTGACTACACAGCCATAACCAACCTAACCCATACCTGACTACACAGCCATAACCAACCCATACCTGACTATACACAGCCATAACCAACCCTAACCCATACCTGACTAGACACAGCCATAACTAACCCTAACCCATACCTGACTACACAGCCATAACCAACCCTAACCCATACCTGACTATACAGCCATAACCAACCCTAACCCTTACCTGACTATACAGCCATAACCAACCATAACCCATACCTGACTACACAGCCATAACCAACCCTAACCCATACCTGACTACACAGCCATAACCAACCCTAACCCATACCTGACTACACAGCCATAACCAACCCTAACCCATACCTGACTATAGCCATAACCAACCCTAACCCATACCTGACTATACAACCATAACCAACCCTAACACATACCTGACTAGACACAGCCATAACCAACCCTAACCCATACCTGACTACACAGCCATAACCAACCCATACCTGACTACACAGCCATAACCAACCCTAACCCATACCTGACTACACAGCCATAACTGACCCTAACCCATACCTGACTATACACAGCCATAACCAACCCTAACCCATACCTGACTACACAGCCATAACCAACCCTAACCCATACCTGACTACACAGCCATAACCAACCCTAACCCATACCTGACTACACAGCCATAACCAACCCTAACCCATACCTGACTACACAGCCATAACCAACCCTAACCCATACCTGACTACACAGCCATAACCAACCCTAACCCATACCTGACTACACAGCCATAACCAACCCTAACCCATACCTGACTACACAGCCATAACCAACCATAACCCATACCTGACTAGACACAGCCATAACCAACCCATAACTGACTACACAGCCATAACCAACCCTAACCCATACCTGACTACACAGCCATAACCAACCCTAACCCATACCTGACTACACAGCCATAACCAACCCTAACCCATACCTGACTACACAGCCATAACCAACCCTAACCCATACCTGACTACACAGCCATAACCAACCCTAACCCATACCTGACTATACACAGCCATAACCAACCCATACCTGACGACACAGCCATAACCGTCCCTAACCCATACCTGACTACACAGCCATAACCAACCCATACCTGACTAGACACAGCCATAACCAACCCTAACCCATACCTGACTATACACAGCCATAACCAACCCATACCTGACTACACAGCCATAACCGACCCTAACCCATACCTGACTACACAGCCATAACCAACCCTAACCCATACCTGACTACACAGCCATAACCAACCCTAACCCATACCTGACTACACAGCCATAACCAACCCTAACCCATACCTGACTACACAGCCATAACCAACCCTAACCCATACCTGACTACACAGCCATAACCAACCATAACCCATACCTGACTACACAGCCATAACCGACCCTAACCCATACCTGACTACACAGCCATAACCAACCCATACCTGACTAGACACAGCCATAACCAACCCATACCTGACGACACAGCCATAACCAACCCTAACCCATACCTGAGTAGACACAGCCATAACCAACACTAACCCATACCTGGCTATACACAGCCATAACCAACCCATACCTTTCTACACAGCCATAACCAACCCCAACCCATACCTGACTACACAGCCATAACCAACCCTAACCCATACCTGACCACACAGCCATAACCAACCCATACCTGACTACACAGCCATAACCAACCCTAACCCATACCTGACTACACAGCCATAACCAACCCTAACCCATACCTGACTATACACAGCCATAACCAACCCTAACCCATACCTGACTACACAGCCATAACCAACCCTAACCCATACCTGACTACACAGCCATAACCAACCCTAACCCATACCTGACTACACAGCCATAACCAGCCCTAACCCATACCTGACTATACACAGCCATAACCAACCCTAACCCATACCTGACTACACAGCCATAACCAACCCCAACCCATACCAGACTATACACAGCCATAACCAACCCATACCTGACTACACAGCCATAACCAACCCTAACCCATACCTGACTATACAGCCATAACCAACCCTAACCCATACCTGACTAGACAGCCATAACCAACCCATACCTGACTATACACAGCCATAACCAACCCTAACCCATACCTGACTACACAGCCATAACCGACCCTAACCCATACCTGACTATACACAGCCATAACCAACCCTAACCCATACCTGACTACACAGCCATAACCAACCCTAACCCATACCTGACTACACAGCCATAACCAACCCTAACCCATACCTGACTACACAGCCATAACCAACCCTAACCCATACCTCACTATACACAGCCATAACCAACCCTAACCCATACCTGACTACACAGCCATAACCAACCCTAACCCATACCTGACTACACAGCCATAACCAACCCTAACCCATACCTGACTACACAGCCATAACCAACCCTAACCCATACCTGACTATATACAGCCATAACCAACCCTAACCCATACCTGACTACACAGCCATAACCAACCCCAACCCATACCAGACTATACACAGCCATAACCAACCCATACCTGACTACACAGCCATAACCAACCCTAACCCATACCTGACTATACAGCCATAACCAACCCTAACCCATACCTGACTAGACAGCCATAACCAACCCATACCTGACTATACACAGCCATAACCAACCCTAACCCATACCTGACTACACAGCCATAACCGACCCTAACCCATACCTGACTATACACAGCCATAACCAACCCTAACCCATACCTGACTACACAGCCATAACCAACCCTAACCCATACCTGACTACACAGCCATAACCAACCCTAACCCATACCTGACTACACAGCCATAACCAACCCTAACCCATACCTGACTATACAGCCATAACCAACCCTAACCCATACCTGACTACACAGCCATAACCAACCCTAACCCATACCTGACTACACAGCCATAACCAACCCTAACCCATACCTGACTACACAGCCATAACCAACCCTAACCCATACCTGACTATACACAGCCATAACCAACCCTAACCCATACCTGACTACACAGCCATAACCAACCCCAACCCATACCAGACTATACACAGCCATAACCAACCCATACCTGACTACACAGCCATAACCAACCCTAACCCATACCTGACTATACAGCCATAACCAACCCTAACCCATACCTGACTAGACAGCCATAACCAACCCATACCTGACTATACACAGCCATAACCAACCCTAACCCATACCTGACTACACAGCCATAACCGACCCTAACCCATACCTGACTATACACAGCCATAACCAACCCTAACCCATACCTGACTACACAGCCATAACCAGCCCTAACCCATACCTGACTACACAGCCATAACCAACCCTAACCCATACCTGACTATACACAGCCATAACCAACCCTAACCCATACCTGACTACACAGCCATAACCAACCCCAACCCATACCAGACTATACACAGCCATAACCAACCCATACCTGACTACACAGCCATAACCAACCCTAACCCATACCTGACTATACAGCCATAACCAACCCTAACCCATACCTGACTAGACAGCCATAACCAACCCATACCTGACTATACACAGCCATAACCAACCCTAACCCATACCTGACTACACAGCCATAACCGACCCTAACCCATACCTGACTATACACAGCCATAACCAACCCTAACCCATACCTGACTACACAGCCATAACCGACCCTAACCCATACCTGACTACACATCCATAACCAACCCTAACCCATACCTGACTACACAGCCATAACCAACCCTAACCCATACCTGACTACACAGCCATAACCAACCCTAACCCATACCTGACTACACAGCCATAACCAACCCAAACCCATACCTGACTACACAGCCATAACCAACCCTAACCCATACCTGACTACACAGCCATAACCAACCCTAACCCATACCTGACTACACACAGCCATAACCAACCCTAACCCATACCTGACTACACAGCCATAACCAACCCATACCTGACTATACAGCCATAACCAACCCATACCTGACTACACAGCCATAACCAACCATAACCCATACCTGACTACACAGCCATAACCAACCCTAACCCATACCTGACTACACACAGCCATAACCAACCCTAACCCATACCTGACTACACAGCCATAACCAACCCTAACCCATACCTGGCTATACACAGCCATAACCAACCCATACCTGACGACACAGCCATAACCAACCCTAACCCATACCTGACTACACAGCCATAACCAACTCTAACCCATACCTGACTACACAGCCATAACCAACCCTAACCCATACCTGACTAGACACAGCCATAACCAACCCTAACCCATACCTGACTAGACACAGCCATAACCAACCCTAACCCATACCTGACTACACAGCCATAACCAACCCTAACACATACCTGACTACACAGCCATAACCAACCCTAACCCATACCTGACTATACACCGCCATAACCAACCCTAACCCATACCTGACTATACAGCCATAACCAACCCTAACCCATACCTGACTAGACACAGCCATAACCAACCCTAACCCATACCTGACTACACAGCCATAACCAACCCATACCTGACTACACAGCCATAACCAACCCTAACCCATACCTGACTACACAGCCATAACCAACCCATACCTGACTATACACAGCCATAACCAACCCTAACCCATACCTGACTAGACACAGCCATAACCAACCCTAACCCATACCTGACTACACAGCCATAACCAACCCTAACCCATACCTGACTATACACCGCCATAACCAACCCTAACCCATACCTGACTATACAGCCATAACCAACCCTAACCCATACCTGACTACACAGCCATAACCAACCCTAACCCATACCTGACTATACAGCCATAACCAACCCTAACCCATACCTGACTACACAGCCATAACCAACCCTAACCCATACCTGACTAGACACAGCCATAACCAACCCTAACCCATACCTGACTAGACACAGCCATAACCAACCCTAACCCATACCTGACTAGACACAGCCATAACCAACCCTAACCCATACCTGACTATACAGCCATAACCAACCCTAACCCATACCTGACTACACAGCCATAACCAACCCTAACCCATACCTGACTACACAGCCATAACCAACCCTAACCCATACCTGACTACACAGCCATAACCAACCCATACCTGACTACACAGCCATAACCAACCCATACCTGACTAGACACAGCCATAACCAACCCTAACCCATACCTGACTATATACAGCCATAACCAACCCTAACCCATACCTGACTACACAGCCATAACCAACCCTAACCCATACCTGACTACACAGCCATAACCAACCATAACCCATACCTGACTATACAGCCATAACCAACCCTAACCCATACCTGACTACATAGCCATAACCAACCCTAACCCATACCTGACTAGACACAGCCATAACCGACCCTAACCCAACCCTAACCCATACACAGCCATAACCAACCCTATCCCATACCTGACTATATACAGCCATAACCAACCCATACCTGACTATACAGCCATAACCAACCCATACCTGACTACACAGCCATAACCAACCATAACCCATACCTGACTACACAGCCATAACCAACCCTAACCCATACCTGACTACACAGCCATAACCAACCCTAACCCATACCTGACTAGACACAGCCATAACCAACCCTAACCCATACCTGACTACACACAGCCATAACCAACCCTAACCCATACCTGACTACACAGCCATAACCAACCCATACCTGACTACACAGCCATAACCAACCCTAACCCATACCTGACTACACAGCCATAACCAACCCATACCTGACTATACACAGCCATAACCAACCCTAACCCATACCTGACTAGACACAGCCATAACCAACCCTAACCCATACCTGACTAGACACAGCCATAACCAACCCTAACCCATACCTGACTATACAGCCATAACCAACCCTAACCCATACCTGACTACACAGCCATAACCAACCCTAACCCATACCTGACTACACAGCCATAACCAACCCATACCTGACTACACAGCCATAACCAACCCATACCTGACTAGACACAGCCATAACCAACCCTAACCCATACCTGACTATATACAGCCATAACCAACCCTAACCCATACCTGACTACACAGCCATAACCAACCCTAACCCATACCTGACTACACAGCCATAACCAACCATAACCCATACCTGACTATACAGCCATAACCAACCCTAACCCATACCTGACTACATAGCCATAACCAACCCTAACCCATACCTGACTAGACACAGCCATAACCGACCCTAACCCAACCCTAACCCATACACAGCCATAACCAACCCTAACCCATACCTGACTATATACAGCCATAACCAACCCATACCTGACTATACAGCCATAACCAACCCATACCTGACTACACAGCCATAACCAACCATAACCCATACCTGACTACACAGCCATAACCAACCCTAACCCATACCTGACTACACAGCCATAACCAACCCTAACCCATACCTGACTAGACACAGCCATAACCAACCCTAACCCATACCTGACTACACACAGCCATAACCAACCCTAACCCATACCTGACTACACAGCCATAACCAACCCATACCTGACTACACAGCCATAACCAACCCTAACCCATACCTGACTACACAGCCATAACCAACCCATACCTGACTATACACAGCCATAACCAACCCTAACCCATACCTGACTAGACACAGCCATAACCAACCCTAACCCATACCTGACTACACAGCCATAACCAACCCTAACCCATACCTGACTATGCAGCCATAACCAACCCTAACCCATACCTGACTATACAGCCATAACCAACCATAACCCATACCTGACTACACAGCCATAACCAACCCTAACCCATACCTGACTACACAGCCATAACCAACCCTAACCCATACCTGACTACACAGCCATAACCAACCCTAACCCATACCTGACTATACACAGCCATAACCAACCCTAACCCATACCTGACTATACAGCCATAACCAACCCTAACACATACCTGACTAGACACAGCCATAACCAACCCTAACCCATACCTGACTACACAGCCATAACCAACCCATACCTGACTACACAGCCATAACCAACCTAATCCATACCTGACTACACAGCCATAACCAACCCATACCTGACTATACACAGCCATAACCAACCCTAACCCATACCTGACTACACAGCCATAACCAACCCTAACCCATACCTGACTATACAGCCATAACCAACCCTAACCCATACCTGACTACACAGCCATAACCAACCCTAACCCATACCTGACTAGACACAGCCATAACCAACCCTAACCCATACCTGACTAGACACAGCCATAACCAACCCTAACCCATACCTGACTATACAGCCATAACCAACCCTAACCCATACCTGACTACATAGCCATAACCAACCCTAACCCATACCTGACTACACAGCCATAACCAACCCATACCTGACTACACAGCCATAACCAACCCTAATCCATACCTGACTACACAGCCATAACCAACCCATACCTGACTAGACACAGCCATAACCAACCCTAACCCATACCTGACTACACAGCCATAACCAACCCTAACCCATACCTGACTATACAGCCATAACCAACCCTAACCCATACCTGACTACACAGCCATAACCAACCCTAACCCATACCTGACTAGACACAGCCATAACCAACCCTAACCCATACCTGACTAGACACAGCCATAACCAACCCTAACCCATACCTGACTATACACAGCCATAACCAACCCCTAACCCATACCTGACTACACAGCCATAACCAACCCTAACCCATACCTGACTACACAGCCATAACCAGCCCATACCTGACTACACAGCCATAACCAACCCATACCTGACTAGACACAGCCATAACCAACCTAACCCATACCTGACTAACCATAACCAACCCTAACCCATACCTGACTACACAGCCATAACCAACCCTAACCCATACCTGACTACACAGCCATAACCAACCCTAACCCATACCTGACACACAGCCATAACCCTAACCTAACCCATACCTGACTATATACAGCCATAACCAACCCATACCTGACTATACAGCCATAACCAACCCATACCTGACTACACAGCCATAACCAACCATAACCCATACCTGACTACACAGCCATAACCAACCCTAACCCATACCTGACTAAGCCATAACCAACCCTAACCCATACCTGACTACACAGCCATAACCAACCCTAACCCATACCTGACTACACACAGCCATAACCAACCCTAACCCATACCTGACTACACAGCCATAACCAACCCATACCTGACTACACAGCCATAACCAACCCTAACCCATACCTGACTACACAGCCATAACCAACCCATACCGGACTATACACAGCCATAACCAACCCTAACCCATACCTGACTAGACACAGCCATAACCAACCCTAACCCATACCTGACTACACAGCCATAACCAACCCTAACCCATACCTGACTATACAGCCATAACCAACCCTAACCCATACCTGACTATACAGCCATAACCAACCATAACCCATACCTGACTACACAGCCATAACCAACCCTAACCCATACCTGACTACACAGCCATAACCAACCCTAACCCATACCTGACTACACAGCCATAACCAACCCTAACCCATACCTGACTATACACAGCCATAACCAACCCTAACCCATACCTGACTATACAGCCATAACCAACCCTAACCCATACCTGACTAGACACAGCCATAACCAACCCTAACCCATACCTGACTACACAGCCATAACCAACCCATACCTGACTACACAGCCATAACCAACCCTAACCCATACCTGACTACACAGCCATAACCAACCCATACCTGACTACTACACAGCCATAACCAACCCTAACCCATACCTGACTAGACACAGCCATAACCAACCCTAACCCATACCTGACTACACAGCCATAACCAACCCTAACCCATACCTGACTATACAGCCATAACCAACCCTAACCCATACCTGACTATACAGCCATAACCAACCCTAACCCATACCTGACTACACAGCCATAACCAACCCTAACCCATACCTGACTATACAGCCATAACCAACCCTAACCCATACCTGACTACACAGCCATAACCAACCCTAACCCATACCTGACTAGACACAGCCATAACCAACCCTAACCCATACCTGACTAGACACAGCCATAACCAACCCTAACCCATACCTGACTAGACACAGCCATAACCAACCCTAACCCATACCTGACTAGACACAGCCATAACCAACCCTAACCCATACCTGACTATACAGCCATAACCAACCCTAACCCATACCTGACTACACAGCCATAACCAACCCATACCTGACTACCCATACCAACCCTAACCCATACCTGACTACACAGCCATAACCAACCCATACCTGACTATACACAGCCATAACCAACCCTAACCCATACCTGACTAGACACAGCCATAACCAACCCTAACCCATACCTGACTAGACACAGCCATAACCAACCCTAACCCATACCTGACTATACAGCCATAACCAACCCTAACCCATACCTGACTACACAGCCATAACCAACCCTAACCCATACCTGACTACACAGCCATAACCAACCCATACCTGACTACACAGCCATAACCAACCCATACCTGACTAGACACAGCCATAACCAACCCTAACCCATACCTGACTATATAGCCATAACCAACCCTAACCCATACCTGACTACACAGCCATAACCAACCCTAACCCATACCTGACTACACAGCCATAACCAACCATAACCCATACCTGACTATACAGCCATAACCAACCCTAACCCATACCTGACTACATAGCCATAACCAACCCTAACCCATACCTGACTAGACACAGCCATAACCGACCCTAACCCAACCCTAACCCATACACAGCCATAACCAACCCTAACCCATACCTGACTATATACAGCCATAACCAACCCATACCTGACTATACAGCCATAACCAACCCATACCTGACTACACAGCCATAACCAACCATAACCCATACCTGACTACACAGCCATAACCAACCCTAACCCATACCCTGACTACAGCCATAACCAACCCTAACCCATACCTGACTAGACACAGCCATAACCAACCCTAACCCATACCTGACTACACACAGCCATAACCAACCCTAACCCATACCTGACTACACAGCCATAACCAACCCATACCTGACTACACAGCCATAACCAACCCTAACCCATACCTGACTACACAGCCATAACCAACCCATACCTGACTATACACAGCCATAACCAACCCTAACCCATACCTGACTAGACACAGCCATAACCAACCCTAACCCATACCTGACTACACAGCCATAACCAACCCTAACCCATACCTGACTACACAGCCATAACCAACCCTAACCCATACCTGACTATACACAGCCATAACCAACCCTAACCCATACCTGACTATACAGCCATAACCAACCCTAACCCATACCTGACTACACAGCCATAACCAACCCTAACCCATACCTGACTACACAGCCATAACCAACCCTAACCCATACCTGACTATACACCGCCATAACCAACCCTAACCCATACCTGACTATACAGCCATAACCAACCCTAACACATACCTGACTAGACACAGCCATAACCAACCCTAACCCATACCTGACTACACAGCCATAACCAATCCTAACCCATACCTGACTACACAGCCATAACCAACCCTAATCCATACCTGACTACAGCCATAACCAACCCAACCCATACCTGACTATACACAGCCATAACCAACCCTAACCCATACCTGACTAGACACAGCCATAACCAACCCTAACCCATACCTGACTACACAGCCATAACCAACCCTAACCCATACCTGACTATACAGCCATAACCAACCCTAACCCATACCTGACTACACAGCCATAACCAACCCTAACCCATACCTGACTAGACACAGCCATAACCAACCCTAACCCATACCTGACTAGACACAGCCATAACCAACCCTAACCCATACCTGACTATACAGCCATAACCAACCCTAACCCATACCTGACTACACAGCCATAACCAACCCTAACCCATACCTGACTACACAGCCATAACCAACCCATACCTGACTACACAGCCATAACCAACCCATACCTGACTAGACACAGCCATAACCAACCCTAACCCATACCTGACTATATACAGCCATAACCAACCCTAACCCATACCTGACTACACAGCCATAACCAACCCTAACCCATACCTGACTACACAGCCATAACCAACCCTAACCCATACCTGACTACACAGCCATAACCAACCCTAACCCATACCTGACTATATACAGCCATAACCAACCCATACCTGACTATACAGCCATAACCAACCCATACCTGACTACACAGCCATAACCAACCATAACCCATACCTGACTACACAGCCATAACCAACCCTAACCCATACCTGACTACACAGCCATAACCAACCCTAACCCATACCTGACTAGACACAGCCATAACCAACCCTAACCCATACCTGACTACACACAGCCATAACCAACCCAAACCCATACCTGACTACACAGCCATAACCAACCCATACCTGACTACACAGCCATAACCAACCCTAACCCATACCTGACTACACAGCCATAACCAACCCATACCTGACTATACACAGCCATAACCAACCCTAACCCATACCTGACTAGACACAGCCATAACCAACCCTAACCCATACCTGACTACACAGCCATAACCAACCCTAACCCATACCTGACTATACAGCCATAACCAACCCTAACCCTTACCTGACTATACAGCCATAACCAACCATAACCCATACCTGACTACACAGCCATAACCAACCCTAACCCATACCTGACTACACAGCCATAACCAACCCTAACCCATACCTGACTACACAGCCATAACCAACCCTAACCCATACCTGACTATACACCGCCATAACCAACCCTAACCCATACCTGACTATACAACCATAACCAACCCTAACACATACCTGACTAGACACAGCCATAACCAACCCTAACCCATACCTGACTACACAGCCATAACCAACCCATACCTGACTACACAGCCATAACCAACCCTAACCCATACCTGACTACACAGCCATAACCAACCCATACCTGACTATACACAGCCATAACCAACCCTAACCCATACCTGACTAGACACAGCCATAACCAACCCTAACCCATACCTGACTACACAGCCATAACCAACCCTAACCCATACCTGACTATACACCGCCATAACCTAACTATACCTGACTATACAGCCATAACCAACCCTAACCCATACCTGACTACACAGCCATAACCAACCCTAACCCATACCTGACTACACAGCCATAACCAACCCTAACCCATACCTGACTACACAGCCATAACCAACCCTAACCCATACCTGACTACACAGCCATAACCAACCCTAACCCATACCTGACTAGACACAGCCATAACCAACCCTAACCCATACCTGACTAGACACAGCCATAACCAACCCTAACCCATACCTGACTAGACACAGCCATAACCAACCCTAACCCATACCTGACTATACAGCCATAACCAACCCTAACCCATACCTGACTACACAGCCATAACCAACCCTAACCCATACCTGACCTAACCAACCCATACCTGACTACACAGCCATAACCAACCCCCATACCTGACTAGACACAGCCATAACCAACCCTAACCTGACTATACCTGACCAACCCTAACCCATACCTGACAGCCATAACCAACCCTAACCCATACCTGACTACACAGCCATAACCAACCCTAACCCATACCTGACTACACAGCCATAACCAACCCTAACCCATACCTGACTATACAGCCATAACCAACCCTAACCCATACCTGACTACACAGCCATAACCAACCATAACCCATACCTGACTATACAGCCATAACCAACCCTAACCCATACCTGACTACATAGCCATAACCAACCCTAACCCATACCTGACTAGACACAGCCATAACCGACCCTAACCCAACCCTAACCCATACACAGCCATAACCAACCCTAACCCATACCTGACTATATACAGCCATAACCAACCCTAACCCATACCTGACTATACACAGCCATAACCAACCCTAACCCATACCTGACTACACAGCCATAACCAACCCTAACCCATACATGACTATACAGCCATAACCGACCCTAACCCATACCTGACTACACAGCCATAACCAACCCTAACCCATACCTGACTACACAGCCATAACCGACCCTAACCCATACCTGACTAGACACAGCCATAACCAACCCTAACCCATACCTGACTATACACAGCCATAACCAACCCTAACCCATACCTGACTACACAGCCATAACCAACCCTAACCCATACCTGACTACACAGCCATAACCAACCTAACCCATACCTGACTACACAGCCATAACCAACCCTAACCCATACCTGACTACACAGCCATAACCCTAACCCATACCTGACTACACACAGCCATAACCAACCCAAACCTATACCTGACTACACAGCCATAACCAACCCTAACCCATACCTGACTAGACACAGCCATAACCAACCCTAACCCATACCTGACTAGACACAGCCATAACCAACCCTAACCCATACCTGACTACACAGCCATAACCAACCCTAACCCATACCTGACTACACAGCCATAACCAACCCTAACCCATACCTGACTACACAGCCATAACCAACCCTAACCCATACCTGACTAGACACAGCCATAACCAACCCTAACCCATACCTGACTAGACACAGCCATAACCAACCCTAACCCATACCTGACTACACAGCCATAACCACCCTAACCCATACCTGACTAACAGCCATAACCAACCCTAACCCATACCTGACTACACAGCCATAACCAACCCTAACCCATACCTGACTACACAGCCATAACCAACCCTAACCCATACCTGATACCAGCCATAACCAACCCTAACCCATACCTGACTACACAGCCATAACCAACCCTAACCCATACCTGACTACACAGCCATAACCAACCCTAACCCATACCTGACTATACACAGCCATAACCAACCCTAACCCATACCTGACTACACAGCCATAACCAACCCTAACCCATACCTGACTATACAGCCATAACCAACCCTAACCCATACCTGACTACACAGCCATAACCAACCCTAACCCATACCTGACTACACAGCCATAACCAACCCATACCTGACTACACAGCCATAACCAACCCATACCTGACTAGACACAGCCATAACCAACCCTAACCCATACCTGACTATACACAGCCATAACCAACCCTAACCCATACCTGACTACACAGCCATAACCAACCCTAACCCATACCTGACTACACAGCCATAACCAACCCATACCTGACTACACAGCCATAACCAACCCTAACCCATACCTGACTACACAGCCATAACCAACCCTAACCCATACCTGACTACACAGCCATAACCAACCCTAACCCATACCTGACTATACACAGCCATAACCAACCCTAACCCATACCTGACTATACACAGCCATAACCAACCCTAACCCATACCTGACTACACAGCCATAACCAACCCTAACCCATACCTGACTACACAGCCATAACCAACCCTAACCCATACCTGACTATACAGCCATAACCAACCCTAACCCATACCTGACTACACAGCCATAACCAACCCTAACCCATACCTGACTACACAGCCATAACCAACCCATACCTGACTACACAGCCATAACCAACCCATACCTGACTATACACAGCCATAACCAACCCAGACCTGTTGGGAAAATTATGATTAAATGGCTGAACAAATCATTTTAAATGGAACTGTAACTAAGTAAAACTTATACTCTGGATTCTGTTAAATCAATGAAAGGAAATGACGTCATGATCTGTATATAAACTGTTGCTCGTGATTAAGTGGGAGCGCGCTCCGAGAATATATTATATTACCTATTATTGAGGGACTGGTCTGTGTCCCGACCCTAACCCTCTGTTCTGCTCCAGCTAGGAACACATGGCGTGCCGTGGTTACAGATGGAGCCCTGGTGCAGGGAGGGTACGGCCACAGCAGTGTGTTTGACCCCTCCTCCCGGGCCATCTACATCCACGGAGGGTACAAGGCCTTCAGCGCTAACAAGTACGGCCTGTCTGGAGACCTGTACAAGTACGACGTGGACCGCAGCCGATGGTGAGTAGAGCCTGGAGTGTAGAGCCTGGAGTGTAGAGCCTGGAGGGCAGAGCAGAGTAGAGCCTGGAGTGTAGAGCCTGGAGACTGGAGACCTGGAGAGTAGAGCAGAGTAGAGCCTGGATGGTAGAGCCTGGATGGTAGAGCAGAGGAGAGCCTGGAGGGTAGAGCCTGGATGGTAGAGCAGAGGAGAGCCTGGAGGGTAGAGCCTGGAGACGAGAGCCTGGAGACGAGAGCAGAGTAGAGCCTGGAGTCTAGAGCCTGCCAGTGGTAGGGAGGCGAGCCTGGCCTGCTCGCCTCCCTACCACTGAGGAAGCCGTACAGTTCCCGCAGCCCAGTCAAAACTGTTCGCTGCTCTGGCCCCCAATGGTGGAACAAACTCCCTCACGACGCCAGGACAGCGGAGTCAATCACTAGAGCAGGACCCAAAGGGAATAGGGCACTACTTTAGACCAGAACCGATAGGGAATAGGGCACTACTTTAGACCAGGACCCAAAGGGAATAGGGCACTACTTTAGACCAGGACCCAAAGGGAATAGGGCACTACTTTAGACCAGGACCCATAGGGAATAGGGCACTACTTTAGACCAGGACCCATAGGGAATAGGGCACTACTTTAGACCAGGACCCATAGGGAATAGGGCACGACTTTAGACCAGGACCCATAGGGAATATGGCACTACTGTAGACCAGGACCCATAGGGAATAGGGCACTACTTTAGACCAGGACCCATAGGGAATAGGGCACTACTTTAGACCAGGACCCATAGGGAATAGGGCACTACTTTAGACCAGGACCCATAGGGAATAGGGCACTACTTTAGACCAGGACCCATAGGAAATAGGGCACTACTGTAGACCAGGACCCATAGGAAATAGGGCACTACTTTAGACCAGGACCCATAGGAAATAGGGCACTACTGTAGACCAGGACCCATAGGAAATAGGGCACTACTTTAGACCAGGACCCATAGGGAATAGGGCACTACTTTAGACCAGGCCCCATAGGGAATAGGGCACTACTTTAGACCAGGACCCAAAGGGAATAGGGCACTACTTTAAACCAGGACCTATAGGGAATAGGGCACTACTTTAGATCAAGACCCATAGGAAATAGGGCACTACTTTAGACCAGGACCCATAGGAAATAGGGCACTACTTTAGACCAGGACCCATAGGAAATAGGGCACTACTGTAGACCAGGACCCATAGGAAATAGGGCACTACTTTAGACCAGGACCCATAGGAATACGGCACTACTTTAGACCAGGACCCATAGGGAATAGGGCACTACTTTAGACCAGGACCCAAAGGGAATAGGGCACTACTTTAAACCAGGACCTATAGGGAATAGGGCACTACTTTAGATCAAGACCCATAGGAAATAGGGCACTACTTTAGACCAGGACCCATAGGGAATAGGGCACTACTTTAGACCAGGACCCATAGGGAATAGGGCACTACTGTAGACCAGGACCCATAGGGAATAGGGCACTACTTTAGACCAGGACCCATAGGGAATAGGGCACTACTTTAGACTAGGACCCATAGGGAATAGGGCACTACTTTAGACCAGGACCCATAGGGAATAGGGCACTACTTTAGACCAGGACCCATAGGGAATAGGGCACTACTGTAGACCAGGACCCATAGGGAATAGGGCACTACTGTAGACCAGGACCCATAGGGAATAGGGCACTACTTTAGACCAGGACCCATAGGGAATAGGGCACTACTTTAGACCAGGACCCATAGGGAATAGGGCACTACTGTAGACCAGGACCCATAGGGAATAGGGCACTACTGTAGACCAGGACCCATAGGGAATAGGGCACTACTTTAGACCAGGACCCATAGGGAATAGGGCACTACTGTAGACCAGGACCCATAGGGAATAGGGCACTACTTTAGACCAGGACCCATAGGGAATAGGGCACTACTGTAGACCAGGACCCATAGGGAATAGGGCACTACTGTAGACCAGGACCCATAGGGAATAGGGCACTACTTTAGACCAGGACCCATAGGGAATAGGGCACTACTGTAGACCAGGACCCATAGGGAATAGGGCACTACTTTAGACCAGGACCCATAGGGAATAGGGCACTACTTTAGACCAGGACCCATAGGGAATAGGGCACTACTTTAGACCAGGACCCATAGGGAATAGGGCACTACTTTAGACCAGGACCCATAGGGAATAGGGCACTACTGTAGACCAGGACCCATAGGGAATAGGGCACTACTTTAGACCAGGACCCATAGGGAATAGGGCACTACTTTAGACCAGGACCCATAGGGAATAGGGCACTACTGTAGACCAGGACCCATAGGGAATAGGGCACTACTTTAGACCAGGACCCATAGGGAATAGGGCACTACTTTAGACCAGGACCCATAGGGAATAGGGCACTACTTTAGACCAGGACCCATAGGGAATAGGGCACTACTTTAGACCAGGACCCATAGGGAATAGGGCACTACTGTAGACCAGGACCCATAGGGAATAGGGCACTACTTTAGACTAGGACCCATAGGGAATAGGGCACGACTTTAGACCAGGACCCATAGGGAATAGGGCACTACTCTAGACCAGGACCCATAGGGAATAGGGCACTACTGTAGACCAGGACCCATAGGGAATAGGGCACTACTTTAGACCAGGACCCATAGGGAATAGGGCACTACTTAGACCAGGACCCATAGGGAATAGGGCACTACTTAGACCAGGACCCATAGGGAATAGGGCTCTACTGTAGACCAGGACCCATAGGGAATAGGGCACTACTGTAGACCAGGACCCATAGGGAATAGGGCACTACTGTAGACCAGGACCCATAGGGAATAGGGCACTACTGTAGACCAGGACCCATAGGGAATAGGGCACTACTGTAGAACAGGACCCATAGGGAATAGGGCACTACTTTAAACCAGGACCCATAGGGAATAGGGCACTACTTTAGACCAGGACCCATAGGGAATAGGGCACTACTTTAAACCAGGACCCATAGGGAATAGGGCACTACTTTAAACCAGGACCCATAGGGAATAGGGCACTACTTTAAACCAGGACCCATAGGGAATAGGGCACTACTTTAGACCAGGACCCATAGGGAATAGGGCTCTACTTTAGACCAGGACCCATAGGGAATAGGGCACTACTTTAGACCAGGACCCATAGGGAATAGGGCTCTACTTTAGACCAGGACCCATAGGGAATAGGGCACTACTTTAGACCAGGACCCATAGGGAATAGGGCACTACTTTAGACCAGGACCCATAGGAATAGGGCTCTACTTTAGACCAGGACCCATAGGGAATAGGGCACTACTTTAGACCAGGACCCATAGGGAATAGGGCTCTACTTTAGACCAGGACCCATAGGGAATAGGGCACTACTTTAGACCAGGACCCATAGGGAATAGGGCACTACTTTAGACCAGGACCCATAGGGAATAGGGCACTACTTTAAACCAGGACCCATAGGGAATAGGGCACTACTTTAGACCAGGACCCATAGGGAATAGGGCTCTACTTTAGACCAGGACCCATAGGGAATAGGGCTCTACTTTAGACCAGGACCCATAGGGAATAGGGCACTACTTTAGACCAGGACCCATAGGGAATAGGGCACTACTTTAGACCAGGACCCATAGGGAATAGGGCACTACTTTAGACCAGGACCCATAGGGAATACGGCACTACTTTAGACCAGGACCCATAGGGAATAGGGCACTACTTTAGACCAGGACCCATAGGGAATAGGGCACTACTTTAGACCAGGACCCATAGGGAATAGGGCACTACTTTAGACCAGGACCCATAGGGAATAGGGCACTACTTAGACCAGGACCCATAGGGAATAGGTCACTACTTTAGACCAGGACCCACAGGGAATAGGTCTACTTTAGACCAGGACCCACAGGGAATAGGTCATACTTTAGACCAGGGCCCACAGGGAATAGGTCATACTTTAGACCAGGACCCACGGGGAATAGGTCCTACTTTAGACCAGGGCCCACGGGGAATAGGTCCTACTTTAGACCAGGACCCACGGGGAATAGGTCCTACTTTAGACCAGGACCCACAGGGAATAGGTCATACTTTAGTGGGCACCAGGACCGATAGGGAATAGGTCCTACTTTAGACCAGGACCCACGGGGAATAGGTCATACTTTAGACCAGGGCCCACAGGGAATAGGTCATACTTTAGACCAGGACCCACAGGGAATAGGTCCTACTTTAGACCAGGGCCCACGGGGAATAGGTCCTACTTTAGACCAGGACCCATAGGGAATAGGGCACTACTTTAGACCAGGACCCATAGGGAATAGGGCACTACTCTAGACCAGGACCCATAGGGAATAGGGCACTACTTTAGACCAGGACCCATAGGGAATAGGGCTCTACTGTAGACCAGGACCCATAGAGAATAGGGCACTACTGTAGACCAGGACCCATAGGAATAGGGCTCTACTGTAGACCAGGACCCATAGGGAATAGGGCACTACTTTAGACCAGGACCCATAGGGAATAGGGCACTACTTTAGACCAGGACCCATAGGGAATAGGGCACTACTTTAAACCAGGACCCATAGGGAATAGGGCACTACTTTAAACCAGGACCCATAGGGAATAGGGCTCTACTGTAGACCAGGACCCATAGGGAATAGGGCACTACTTTAGACCAGGACCCATAGGGAATAGGGCACTACTTTAGACCAGGACCCATAGGGAATAGGGCTCTACTGTAGACCAGGACCCATAGGGAATAGGGCTCTACTGTAGACCAGGACCCATAGGGAATAGGGCACTACTTTAGACCAGGACCCATAGGGAATAGGGCACTACTTTAAACCAGGACCCATAGGGAATAGGGCTCTACTTTAGACCAGGACCCATAGGGAATAGGGCACTACTTTAGACCAGGACCCATAGGAAATAGGGCACTACTTTAGACCAGGACCCATAGGAAATAGGGCACTACTTTAGACCAGGACCCATAGGGAATAGGGCACTACTTTAGACCAGGACCCATAGGGAATAGGGCACTACTGTAGACCAGGACCCATAGGGAATAGGGCTCTACTTTAAACCAGGACCCATAGGGAATAGGGCACTACTTTAGACCAGGACCCATAGGAAATAGGGCACTACTTTAGACCAGGACCCATAGGGAATAGGGCTCTACTTTAAACCAGGACCCATAGGGAATAGGGCACTACTTTAGACCAGGACCCATAGGGAATAGGGCTCTACTTTAAACCAGGACCCATAGGGAATAGGGCACTACTTTAGACCAGGACCCATAGGGAATAGGGCACTACTTTAGACCAGGACCCATAGGGAATAGGGCACTACTGTAGACCAGGACCCATAGGGAATAGGGCACTACTTTAGACCAGGACCCATAGGGAATAGGGCACTACTGTAGACCAGGACCCATAGGGAATAGGGCACTACTTTAGACCACTACTGATTTGTTTGTGTCCTGCTGATGTTCTCCAGGACGGTTCTAAAGGACAGTGGGTTCTTCCGGTACCTCCACACGGCGGTCATCGTTAGCGGAACCATGCTGGTGTTTGGAGGAAACACGCACAACGACACGTCCATGAGCCACGGAGCCAAGTGCTTCTCCTCGGACTTCATGGCCTATGACCTGGGTACGTGACTGCCTTACGACAGCCTTATGACTGCTTATAACATTCTTATGACACTCATAAACATTCATAGATACTTCATTTGTTTGGGTAGAATAGCATCATTACCACTCATAAACATTCATAACAACACCTATATTTTATGTCAGTTTAAAGTTAGTTAGTTCATTAAAAGAACAGCAGAGACTGATCTCTTGAAAGGAGCTAAGATGGCTGCCGGACCAAATGGCACCCTATTCCCTATATAACACACTACTTTTGACCAGAGCCTTATGGGTAGTGCATAGAATAGCACACAAGTCTCGTATTTTTATAGGTATTTATTTTGACTCCACATCGTTGTGCAGCGCTCGTAAACAAGCCATTTCAGGGTAAAGTTTACACCCATTGTATTCGGCACACGTTACAAATACAATTTGACTTAAATGACGGTTGATCCTCTTCCCCCTCCCCTCCGTTGCGTAGGGAGGAGATCAGGCCCAGGGCTGTGAGCTTTGTAATGAGCTAATAGGACACTATGGTATTGAAGGTCGTGCTGTAGTCGATGAACAGCGTCCTCACGCAAAGCATTCCTTTTGTCCAGGTGGGTGAGGGCAGTGGTGCCATGGCGATTGCGTCGTCCGTGGATCTGTCAAGGCGGTAGGCGAATTGGAGAGGGTGGAGTGTGTCGGAGGGAGGTGATGTGGTCTTTGACTAGCCTCTTGAAGCACTTGATGATGAAGGAAGTGAGTGTTACTGGTCAGTAGTCATTTCAGTTCAGTTTCTTTCCCTTTCACGGGCAGGGGGACGATGGTGGACCTCCTGAAGCAGGTGGGGACAACGGCCTGGGCTATAGGGTGAGATTGAGAATGTCAGAACACAATAGCCAGCTGGTCTGCACATGCTCTGAGGGCAAAGCTAGGAATGCCGTCTGGGACGGCAGCATTGTGAGGGTATAAATGACTTTCAGACGTCCTCAGTGGAGACCTGAGAGTGTTGCCAACGTTGTCTCCTCAGCAGATCAGGGTCATTGTGTTGTCTCCTCAGCAGATCAGGGTCATTGTGTTGTCTCCTCAGCAGATCAGGGTCATTGTGTTGTCTCCTCTGCAGATCAGAGTCATTGTGTTGTCTCCTCTGCAGATCAGGGTCATTGTGTTGTCTCCTCAGCAGATCAGGGTCATTGTGTTGTCTCCTCAGCAGATCAGGGTCATTGTGTTGTCTCCTCAGCAGATCAGGGTCATTGTGTTGTCTCCTCAGCAGATCAGGGTCATTGTGTTGTCTCCTCAGCAGATCAGAGTCATTGTGTTGTCTCCTCAGCAGATCAGGGTCATTGTGTTGTCTCCTCTGCAGATCAGAGTCATTGTGTTGTCTCCTCAGCAGATCAGGGTCATTGCGTTGTCTCCTCAGCAGATCAGGGTCATTGTGTTGTCTCCTCAGCAGATCAGAGTCATTGTGTTGTCTCCTCAGCAGATCAGGGTCATTGTGTTGTCTCCTCAGCAGATCAGGGTCATTGTGTTGTCTCCTCAGCAGATCAGGGTCATTGTGTTGTCTCCTCAGCAGATCAGAGTCATTGTGTTGTCTCCTCAGCAGATCAGGGTCATTGTGTTGTCTCCTCAGCAGATCAGAGTCATTGTGTTGTCTCCTCAGCAGATCAGAGTCATTGTGTTGTCTCCTCAGCAGATCAGGGTCATTGTGTTGTCTCCTCTGCAGATCAGAGTCATTGTGTTGTCTCCTCAGCAGATCAGGGTCATTGTGTTGTCTCCTCAGCAGATCAGGGTCATTGTGTTGTCTCCTCAGCAGATCAGAGTCATTGTGTTGTCTCCTCAGCAGATCAGGGTCATTGTGTTGTCTCCTCAGCAGATCAGGGTCATTGTGTTGTCTCCTCAGCAGATCAGGGTCATTGTGTTGTCTCCTCAGCAGATCAGAGTCATTGTGTTGTCTCCTCAGCAGATCAGGGTCATTGTGTTGTCTCCTCAGCAGATCAGGGTCATTGTGTTGTCTCCTCAGCAGATCAGGGTCATTGTGTTGTCTCCTCAGCAGATCAGAGTCATTGTGTTGTCTCCTCAGCAGATCAGAGTCATTGTGTTGTCTCCTCAGCAGATCAGGGTCATTGTGTTGTCTCCTCAGCAGATCAGGGTCATTGTGTTGTCTCCTCAGCAGATCAGAGTCATTGTGTTGTCTCCTCAGCAGATCAGGGTCATTGTGTTGTCTCCTCAGCAGATCAGGGTCATTGTGTTGTCTCCTCAGCAGATCAGAGTCATTGTGTTGTCTCCTCAGCAGATCAGAGTCATTGTGTTGTCTCCTCAGCAGATCAGAGTCATTGTGTTGTCTCCTCAGCAGATCAGAGTCATTGTGTTGTCTCCTCAGCAGATCAGGGTCATTGTGTTGTCTCCTCAGCAGATCAGAGTCATTGTGTTGTCTCCTCAGCAGATCAGGGTCATTGTGTTGTCTCCTCAGCAGATCAGGGTCATTGTGTTGTCTCCTCAGCAGATCAGGGTCATTGTGTTGTCTCCTCAGCAGATCAGAGTCATTGTGTTGTCTCCTCAGCAGATCAGGGTCATTGTGTTGTCTCCTCAGCAGATCAGAGTCATTGTGTTGTCTCCTCAGCAGATCAGAGTCATTGTGTTGTCTCCTCAGCAGATCAGGGTCAGTCATTGTGTTGTCTCCTCAGCAGATCAGGGTCATTGTGTTGTCTCCTCAGCAGATCAGAGTCATTGTGTTGTCTCCTCAGCAGATCAGAGTCATTGTGTTGTCTCCTCAGCAGATCAGGGTCATTGTGTTGTCTCCTCAGCAGATCAGGGTCATTGTGTTGTCTCCTCAGCAGATCAGAGTCATTGTGTTGTCTCCTCAGCAGATCAGGGTCATTGTGTTGTCTCCTCAGCAGATTGTGTTGTCTCAGAGTCATTGTGTTGTCTCCTCAGCAGATCAGAGTCATTGTGTTGTCTCCTCAGCAGATCAGAGTCATTGTGTTGTCTCCTCAGCAGATCAGGGTCATTGTGTTGTCTCCTCAGCAGATCAGAGTCATTGTGTTGTCTCCTCAGCAGATCAGAGTCATTGTGTTGTCTCCTCAGCAGATCAGAGTCATTGTGTTGTCTCAGATCTCAGCAGATCAGGGTCATTGTGTTGTCTCCTCAGCAGATCAGGGTCATTGTGTTGTCTCCTCAGCAGATCAGAGTCATTGTGTTGTCTCCTCAGCAGATCAGGGTCATTGTGTTGTCTCCTCTGCAGATCAGAGTCATTGTGTTGTCTCCTCAGCAGATCAGAGTCATTGTGTTGTCTCCTCAGCAGATCAGGGTCATTGTGTTGTCTCCTCAGCAGATCAGGGTCATTGTGTTGTCTCCTCAGCAGATCAGAGTCATTGTGTTGTCTCCTCTGCAGATCAGAGTCATTGTGTTGTCTCCTCAGCAGATCAGGGTCATTGTGTTGTCTCCTCTGCAGATCAGAGTCATTGTGTTGTCTCCTCAGCAGATCAGGGTCATTGTGTTGTCTCCTCAGCAGATCAGGGTCATTGTGTTGTCTCCTCAGCAGATCAGGGTCATTGTGTTGTCTCCTCAGCAGATCAGAGTCATTGTGTTGTCTCCTCAGCAGATCAGAGTCATTGTGTTGTCTCCTCAGCAGATCAGGGTCATTGTGTTGTCTCCTCAGCAGATCAGAGTCATTGTGTTGTCTCCTCAGCAGATCAGAGTCATTGTGTTGTCTCCTCAGCAGATCAGGGTCATTGTGTTGTCTCCTCAGCAGATCAGGTCATTGTGTTGTCTCCTCAGCAGATCAGGGTCATTGTGTTGTCTCCTCAGCAGATCAGAGTCATTGTGTTGTCTCCTCAGCAGATCAGAGTCATTGTGTTGTCTCCTCAGCAGATCAGAGTCATTGTGTTGTCTCCTCAGCAGATCAGGGTCATTGTGTTGTCTCCTCAGCAGATCAGAGTCATTGTGTTGTCTCCTCAGCAGATCAGAGTCATTGTGTTGTCTCCTCAGCAGATCAGGGTCATTGTGTTGTCTCCTCAGCAGATCAGAGTCATTGTGTTGTCTCCTCAGCAGATCAGGGTCATTGTGTTGTCTCCTCAGCAGATCAGGGTCATTGTGTTGTCTCCTCAGCAGATCAGAGTCATTGTGTTGTCTCCTCAGCAGATCAGAGTCATTGTGTTGTCTCCTCAGCAGATCAGGGTCATTGTGTTGTCTCCTCAGCAGATCAGAGTCATTGTGTTGTCTCCTCAGCAGATCAGAGTCATTGTGTTGTCTCCTCAGCAGATCAGGGTCATTGTGTTGTCTCCTCTGCAGATCAGGGTCATTGTGTTGTCTCCTCAGCAGATCAGAGTCATTGTGTTGTCTCCTCAGCAGATCAGGGTCATTGTGTTGTCTCCTCAGCAGATCAGAGTCATTGTGTTGTCTCCTCAGCAGATCAGAGTCATTGTGTTGTCTCCTCAGCAGATCAGGGTCATTGTGTTGTCTCCTCAGCAGATCAGGGTCATTGTGTTGTCTCCTCTGCAGATCAGGTCATTGTGTTGTCTCCTCAGCAGATCAGAGTCATTGTGTTGTCTCCTCAGCAGATCAGGGTCATTGTGTTGTCTCCTCAGCAGATCAGAGTCATTGTGTTGTCTCCTCAGCAGATCAGAGTCATTGTGTTGTCTCCTCAGCAGATCAGAGTCATTGTGTTGTCTCCTCAGCAGATCAGGGTCATTGTGTTGTCTCCTCAGCAGATCAGAGTCATTGTGTTGTCTCCTCAGCAGATCAGAGTCATTGTGTTGTCTCCTCAGCAGATCAGGGTCATTGTGTTGTCTCCTCAGCAGATCAGGGTCATTGTGTTGTCTCCTCAGCAGATCAGAGTCATTGTGTTGTCTCCTCAGCAGATCAGAGTCATTGTGTTGTCTCCTCAGCAGATCAGAGTCATTGTGTTGTCTCCTCAGCAGATCAGGGTCATTGTGTTGTCTCCTCAGCAGATCAGAGTCATTGTGTTGTCTCCTCAGCAGATCAGAGTCATTGTGTTGTCTCCTCAGCAGATCAGGGTCATTGTGTTGTCTCCTCAGCAGATCAGAGTCATTGTGTTGTCTCCTCAGCAGATCAGGGTCATTGTGTTGTCTCCTCAGCAGATCAGAGTCATTGTGTTGTCTCCTCAGCAGATCAGGGTCATTGTGTTGTCTCCTCAGCAGATCAGGGTCATTGTGTTGTCTCCTCAGCAGATCAGGGTCATTGTGTTGTCTCCTCAGCAGATCAGAGTCATTGTGTTGTCTCCTCAGCAGATCAGAGTCATTGTGTTGTCTCCTCAGCAGATCAGAGTCATTGTGTTGTCTCCTCAGCAGATCAGGGTCATTGTGTTGTCTCCTCAGCAGATCAGAGTCATTGTGTTGTCTCCTCAGCAGATCAGAGTCATTGTGTTGTCTCCTCAGCAGATCAGGGTCATTGTGTTGTCTCCTCAGCAGATCAGAGTCATTGTGTTGTCTCCTCAGCAGATCAGGGTCATTGTGTTGTCTCCTCAGCAGATCAGGGTCATTGTGTTGTCTCCTCAGCAGATCAGAGTCATTGTGTTGTCTCCTCAGCAGATCAGAGTCATTGTGTTGTCTCCTCAGCAGATCAGGGTCATTGTGTTGTCTCCTCAGCAGATCAGAGTCATTGTGTTGTCTCCTCAGCAGATCAGGGTCATTGTGTTGTCTCCTCAGCAGATCAGGGTCATTGTGTTGTCTCCTCTGCAGATCAGGGTCATTGTGTTGTCTCCTCAGCAGATCAGGGTCATTGTGTTGTCTCCTCAGCAGATCAGAGTCATTGTGTTGTCTCCTCAGCAGATCAGAGTCATTGTGTTGTCTCCTCAGCAGATCAGAGTCATTGTGTTGTCTCCTCAGCAGATCAGGGTCATTGTGTTGTCTCCTCAGCAGATCAGAGTCATTGTGTTGTCTCCTCAGCAGATCAGGGTCATTGTGTTGTCTCCTCAGCAGATCAGGGTCATTGTGTTGTCTCCTCAGCAGATCAGAGTCATTGTGTTGTCTCCTCAGCAGATCAGAGTCATTGTGTTGTCTCCTCAGCAGATCAGAGTCATTGTGTTGTCTCCTCAGCAGATCAGAGTCATTGTGTTGTCTCCTCAGCAGATCAGAGTCATTGTGTTGTCTCCTCAGCAGATCAGAGTCATTGTGTTGTCTCCTCAGCAGATCAGGGTCATTGTGTTGTCTCCTCAGCAGATCAGAGTCATTGTGTTGTCTCCTCAGCAGATCAGAGTCATTGTGTTGTCTCCTCAGCAGATCAGGGTCATTGTGTTGTCTCCTCAGCAGATCAGAGTCATTGTGTTGTCTCCTCAGCAGATCAGAGTCATTGTGTTGTCTCAGCAGATCAGCATTGATCAGCAGATCAGGGTCATTGTGTTGTCTCCTCAGCAGATCAGAGTCATTGTGTTGTCTCCTCAGCAGATCAGAGTCATTGTGTTGTCTCCTCAGCAGATCAGGGTCATTGTGTTGTCTCCTCAGCAGATCAGAGTCATTGTGTTGTATCCTCAGCAGATCAGGGTCATTGTGTTGTCTCCTCAGCAGATCAGAGTCATTGTGTTGTCTCCTCAGCAGATCAGAGTCATTGTGTTGTCTCCTCAGCAGATCAGAGTCATTGTGTTGTCTCCTCAGCAGATCAGGGTCATTGTGTTGTCTCCTCAGCAGATCAGAGTCATTGTGTTGTCTCCTCAGCAGATCAGAGTCATTGTGTTGTCTCCTCAGCAGATCAGGGTCATTGTGTTGTCTCCTCAGCAGATCAGAGTCATTGTGTTGTCTCCTCAGCAGATCAGAGTCATTGTGTTGTCTCCTCAGCAGATCAGAGTCATTGTGTTGTCTCCTCAGCAGATCAGGGTCATTGTGTTGTCTCCTCAGCAGATCAGGGTCATTGTGTTGTCTCCTCAGCAGATCAGAGATCTCATTGTGTTGTCTCCTCAGCAGATCAGAGTCATTGTGTTGTCTCCTCAGCAGATCAGGGTCATTGTGTTGTCTCCTCAGCAGATCAGGGTCATTGTGTTGTCTCCTCAGCAGATCAGAGTCATTGTGTTGTCTCCTCAGCAGATCAGAGTCATTGTGTTGTCTCCTCAGCAGATCAGAGTCATTGTGTTGTCTCCTCAGCAGATCAGAGTCATTGTGTTGTCTCCTCAGCAGATCAGGGTCATTGTGTTGTCTCCTCAGCAGATCAGGGTCATTGTGTTGTCTCCTCAGCAGATCAGAGTCATTGTGTTGTCTCCTCAGCAGATCAGAGTCATTGTGTTGTCTCCTCAGCAGATCAGAGTCATTGTGTTGTCTCCTCAGCAGATCAGGGTCATTGTGTTGTCTCCTCAGCAGATCAGAGTCATTGTGTTGTCTCCTCAGCAGATCAGAGTCATTGTGTTGTCTCCTCAGCAGATCAGGGTCATTGTGTTGTCTCCTCTGCAGATCAGAGTCATTGTGTTGTCTCCTCAGCAGATCAGAGTCATTGTGTTGTCTCCTCAGCAGATCAGGGTCATTGTGTTGTCTCCTCAGCAGATCAGAGTCATTGTGTTGTCTCCTCAGCAGATCAGAGTCATTGTGTTGTCTCCTCAGCAGATCAGAGTCATTGTGTTGTCTCCTCAGCAGATCAGGGTCATTGTGTTGTCTCCTCAGCAGATCAGGGTCATTGTGTTGTCTCCTCAGCAGATCAGAGTCATTGTGTTGTCTCCTCAGCAGATCAGAGTCATTGTGTTGTCTCCTCAGCAGATCAGGGTCATTGTGTTGTCTCCTCAGCAGATCAGGGTCATTGTGTTGTCTCCTCAGCAGATCAGAGTCATTGTGTTGTCTCCTCAGCAGATCAGGGTCATTGTGTTGTCTCCTCAGCAGATCAGGGTCATTGTGTTGTCTCCTCAGCAGATCAGAGTCATTGTGTTGTCTCCTCAGCAGATCAGAGTCATTGTGTTGTCTCCTCAGCAGATCAGAGTCATTGTGTTGTCTCCTCAGCAGATCAGGGTCATTGTGTTGTCTCCTCAGCAGATCAGAGTCATTGTGTTGTCTCCTCAGCAGATCAGAGTCATTGTGTTGTCTCCTCAGCAGATCAGGGTCATTGTGTTGTCTCCTCAGCAGATCAGGGTCATTGTGTTGTCTCCTCAGCAGATCAGGGTCATTGTGTTGTCTCCTCAGCAGATCAGAGTCATTGTGTTGTCTCCTCAGCAGATCAGAGTCATTGTGTTGTCTCCTCAGCAGATCAGAGTCATTGTGTTGTCTCCTCAGCAGATCAGAGTCATTGTGTTGTCTCCTCAGATCAGATTGTGTTGTCAGCAGATCAGGTCATTGTGTTGTCTCCTCAGCAGATCAGGGTCATTGTGTTGTCTCCTCAGCAGATCATTGTGTTGTCTCCTCAGCAGTGTTGTCTCCTCAGCAGATCAGGGTCATTGTGTTGTCTCCTCAGCAGATCAGAGTCATTGTGTTGTCTCCTCAGCAGATCAGGGTCATTGTGTTGTCTCCTCAGCAGATCAGAGTCATTGTGTTGTCTCCTCAGCAGATCAGAGTCATTGTGTTGTCTCCTCAGCAGATCAGAGTCATTGTGTTGTCTCCTCAGCAGATCAGGGTCATTGTGTTGTCTCCTCAGCAGATCAGAGTCATTGTGTTGTCTCCTCAGCAGATCAGAGTCATTGTGTTGTCTCCTCAGCAGATCAGGGTCATTGTGTTGTCTCCTCTGCAGATCAGGGTCATTGTGTTGTCTCCTCAGCAGATCAGAGTCATTGTGTTGTCTCCTCAGCAGATCAGGGTCATTGTGTTGTCTCCTCAGCAGATCAGAGTCATTGTGTTGTCTCCTCAGCAGATCAGAGTCATTGTGTTGTCTCCTCAGCAGATCAGAGTCATTGTGTTGTCTCCTCAGCAGATCAGGGTCATTGTGTTGTCTCCTCAGCAGATCAGGGTCATTGTGTTGTCTCCTCAGCAGATCAGAGTCATTGTGTTGTCTCCTCAGCAGATCAGAGTCATTGTGTTGTCTCCTCAGCAGATCAGGGTCATTGTGTTGTCTCCTCAGCAGATCAGGGTCATTGTGTTGTCTCCTCAGCAGATCAGAGTCATTGTGTTGTCTCCTCAGCAGATCAGAGTCATTGTGTTGTCTCCTCAGCAGATCAGAGTCATTGTGTTGTCTCCTCTGCAGATCAGGGTCATTGTGTTGTCTCCTCTGCAGATCAGAGTCATTGTGTTGTCTCCTCAGCAGATCAGAGTCATTGTGTTGTCTCCTCAGCAGATCAGGGTCATTGTGTTGTCTCCTCAGCAGATCAGGGTCATTGTGTTGTCTCCTCTGCAGATCAGAGTCATTGTGTTGTCTCCTCAGCAGATCAGGGTCATTGTGTTGTCTCCTCTGCAGATCAGGGTCATTGTGTTGTCTCCTCAGCAGATCAGGGTCATTGTGTTGTCTCCTCAGCAGATCAGGGTCATTGTGTTGTCTCCTCAGCAGATCAGAGTCATTGTGTTGTCTCCTCAGCAGATCAGGGTCATTGTGTTGTCTCCTCAGCAGATCAGAGTCATTGTGTTGTCTCCTCAGCAGATCAGGGTCATTGTGTTGTCTCCTCAGCAGATCAGGGTCATTGTGTTGTCTCCTCAGCAGATCAGGGTCATTGTGTTGTCTCCTCAGCAGATCAGGGTCATTGTGTTGTCTCCTCAGCAGATCAGAGTCATTGTGTTGTCTCCTCAGCAGATCAGGGTCATTGTGTTGTCTCCTCAGCAGATCAGGGTCATTGTGTTCGATTCTTGAGAAAAAGGTCTTTAATTTAGCCGGTATGGCGGCGTTGGTGATGTGGCTGGCTTTCCTTTTGTAATCTGCGATCATTAGGAGCCTTGTGTCCAACCCCTGAGTTAGACAGTCGCTGTGTTGATAAAAGTTTGGGAGCATGGTTCTCAAATTACTTTTGTTAAAGTCCCCGCAACAATGAACACAACCTCCGGGAATGTGGTCCCCATGTTGTTCAGGGTCGAGCGAAGATCTTTGAGAGCTTTTTTGCTGTCGGCTTTGGGGTGGGATGTACACAGCTGTGGAGATAATCAAGGAGAACCCTCTCGGAAGAATGGGTTCTCAATGTAGTGTAATTACGGCAGCGACTGACTGACTTGCTCTGAGGACTAATGGTTCCTTCTTAACGAGCTGAAGTCATTCGAAAATACGATTAAAGGCCTGTTTATTGTAACGGACGATTTAAGACTGTTTCTTCTCCTGACGTTAGTTCAGAACTGATCGTCAATCTGCTGTTAGCAGTCAGGACCACCAGAGGGAGTGGTGTACCCACAACAGAGAGACATTATCCTACCTACCTATATATATAATACATTATCCTACCTATATATATACATTATCCTACCTCTACTACCACAGAGGGAGTGGTGTACCCACAACAGTATCATCAATACATTATCCTACATCTACTACCACAGAGGGTAGCAACATCAATACATTATCCTAAATCTACTACCACAGAGGGTAGCTACATCAATACATTATCCAACATCTACTACCACAGAGGGTAGCTACATCAATACATTATCCTACATCTACTACCACAGAGGGTAGCTACATCAATACATTATCCCACATCTACTACCACAGAGGGTAGCTACATCAATACATTATCCTACATCTACTACCACAGAGGGTAGCTACATCAATACATTATCCTACATCTACTACCACAGAGGGTAGCTACATCAATACATTATCCTACATCTACTACCACAGAGGGTAGCTACATCAATACATTATCCTACCTCTACTACCACAGAGGGTAGCTACATCAATACATTATCCTACATCTACTACCGCAGAGGGTAGCTACATCAATACATTCTGCTACTACCTCTACTACCATAGAGGGTAGCTACATCAATACATTATCCTACATCTACTACCGCAGAGGGTAGCTACATCAATACATTCTGCTACTACCTCTACTACCATAGAGGGTAGCTACATCAATACATTCTGCTACTACCACAGAGGGCAGCTACATCAATACATTCTGCTACTACCACAGAGGGTAGCTACATCAATACATTCTGCTACTACCACAGAGGGCAGCTACATCAATACATTCTGCTACTACCACAGAGGGTAGCTACATCAATACATTATCCTACCTCTACTACCACAGAGGGTAGCTACATCAATACATTATCCTACATCTACTACCACAGAGGGTAGCTACATCAATACATTATCCTACATCTACTACCGCAGAGGGTAGCTACATCAATACATTCTGCTACTACCTCTACTACCACAGAGGGTAGCTACATCAATACATTATCCTACCTCTACTACCACAGAGGGTAGCTACATCAATACATTATCCTACATCTACTACCGCAGAGGG
This sequence comes from Oncorhynchus keta, assembly GCF_023373465.1. Lineage (NCBI taxonomy): Eukaryota > Metazoa > Chordata > Actinopteri > Salmoniformes > Salmonidae > Oncorhynchus > Oncorhynchus keta. The sequence continues at coordinate 1,459,940 of NC_068455.1, forward strand.
TAGCTACATCAATACATTCTGCTACTACCTCTACTACCATAGAGGGTAGCTACATCAATACATTATCCTACATCTACTACCATAGAGGGTAGCTACATCAATACATTCTGCTACTACCACAGAGGGCAGCTACATCAATACATTCTGCTACTACCACAGAGGGTAGCTACATCAATACATTCTGCTACTACCTCTACTACCACAGAGGGTAGCTACATCAATACATTCTGCTACTACCTCTACTACCACAGAGGGTAGCTACATCAATACATTATCCTACCTCTACTACCACAGAGGGTAGCTACATCAATACATTATCCTACATCTACTACCGCAGAGGGTAGCTACATCAATACATTCTGCTACTACCTCTACTACCATAGAGGGTAGCTACATCAATACATTATCCTACATCTACTACCATAGAGGGTAGCTACATCAATACATTCTGCTACTACCACAGATGGTAGCTACATCAATACATTATCCTACCTCTACTACCACAGAGGGTAGCTACATCAATACATTCTGCTACTACCACAGATGGTAGCTACATCAATACATTATCCTACCTCTACTACCATAGAGGGTAGCTACATCAATACATTCTGCTACTACCACAGAGGGCAGCTACATCAATACATTCTGCTACTACCACAGAGGGTAGCTACATCAATACATTCTGCTACTACCTCTACTACCACAGAGGGTAGCTACATCAATACATTCTGCTACTACCACAGAGGGTAGCTACATCAATACATTCTGCTACTACCACAGAGGGCAGCTACATCAATACATTCTGCTACTACCACAGAGGGTAGCTACATCAATACATTCTGCTACTACCACAGAGGGCAGCTACATCAATACATTCTGCTACTACCTCTACTACCACAGAGGGTAGCTACATCAATACATTCTGCTACTACCTCTACTACCACAGAGGGTAGCTACATCAATACATTCTGCTACTACCATAGAGGGTAGCTACATCAATACATTCTGCTACTACCACAGAGGGCAGCTACATCAATACATTCTGCTACTACCACAGAGGGCAGCTACATCAATACATTCTGCTACTACCACAGAGGGTAGCTACATCAATACATTCTGCTACTACCACAGAGGGCAGCTACTAATACATTCTGCTAGACCTCTACTACCACAGAGGGTAGCTACATTCTGCTACTACCTCTACTACACAGAGGGTAGCAATACATTCTGCTACTACCTCTACTACCACAGAGGGTAGCTACATCAATACATTCTGCTACTTTAGTTTTCCCTGTCTGTTTTCTCTTTCTTTTCTAGAATGTTCTCATTGTCCAGATTTAGCAACAGATAAAAATGTGTAACTCGTCCCCTCTCCTCTTCAGCATGTGATGAGTGGTCAGTGCTGTCCAGACCAGACCTCCACCATGATGTCAACCGCTTCGGACACACAGCCATCTACAGTGACAGGTACGGAAACACCCTCTGATTGGTCAGGTACAGAGACACGTTCTATTGGGACAGAGGGACAGGTGTTGTACAGTAAACTGGGACAATTGTTGTACAGTAAACTGGGACAGGCAATGAACAGTAAACTGGTCCAGGCGAGGGACAGTAAACTGGGACAGGCGATGGACAGTAAACTGGGACAGGCGATGGACAGTAAACTGGGACAGGCGATGGACAGTAAACTGGGACAGGCGAGGGACAGTAAACTGGGACAGGCGATGGACAGTAAACTGGGACAGGCAATGGACAGTAAACTGGGACAGGCGAGGGACAGTAAACTGGTCCAGGCGAGGGACAGTAAACTGGGACAGGCAATGGACAGTAAACTGGTCCAGGCGAGGGACAGTAAACTGGTCCAGGCGATGGACAGTAAACTGGGACAGGCGATGGACAGTAAACTGGGACAGGCGATGGACAGTAAACTGGGACAGGCGATGGACAGTAAACTGGGAGAGGTGATGGACAGTAAACTGGGACAGGTGGGGACAGTAAACTGGGAGAGGCGATGGACAGTAAACTGGTCCAGGCGAGGGACAGTAAACTGGGACAGGTGGGGACAGTAAACTGGGAGGCGATGGACAGTAAACTGGTCCAGGCGAGGGACAGTAAACTGGTCCAGGCGAGGGACAGTAAACTGGGACAGGTGTGGACAGTAAACTGGGAGAGGTGATGGACAGTAAACTGGGACAGGTGGGGACAGTAAACTGGGAGGTGGGGACAGTAAACTGGGACAGGCGATGGACAGTAAACTGGGACAGGCGATGGACAGTAAACTGGGACAGGCGATGGACAGTAAACTGGGACAGGCGATGGACAGTAAACTGGGACAGGCGATGGACAGTAAACTGGGACAATCATTGTACAGTAAACTGGGACATCCTCCTCCTCAGATTAGGCAGGACATCAACCTGTCCCCTCTCATCCTCCTCAGATTAGGCAGGACATCATCCTGTCCCCTCTCATTCCCCTCCTCAGATCAGCCGGGGTGACTGCCCCCCCCACCTCCAGGGCTGGTGACTGTGACCTCTGTCAGGGGACTGTCAGGAAGACATCACACAGGAAGTAGGACATATAGAGGATTTCGAATAACATTTGATTGGTCGCGTACACAGTTAGCAGGTGTTATGTTGGGTGCAGCGAAACGCTAATGTTCCTAGTTGATGGGGGCCTGCTGTCTCTGCTGTCTCCTGTAGTCCACGATCGGCCCCTTAGTTTTGTTGAGTAAGAGGTTATTTTCCTGGCACCACTCTGCCAGGGCACATTCTCCCTGTCTCGTCGTTGTTTGTAATCAGGCCTACAACTGATGTGTCGTCAGCAAAGTTGATGATTGAGTTGGAGGCGTGCGTGGCCACGCAGTCGTGGGTGAACAGGGAGTACAGGAGGAGGCTGAGCACGCACCCCTGAGGGGCCCCAGTGTTGTTGTTTTTCTTCATTCTTTCTAATGTGTGAAGTGATTATCTTTTTGTTTTCTCATGATTTGGTTCGGTCTAATTGTGTTGCTGTCCTGGGGCTCTGTGGGATCTGTTTGTGTTTGTGGACAGAGCCCCAGGACCAGCTTGCTTAAGGGACTCTTCTCCAGGTTCATCTCTCTGTAGGTGATGGCTTTGTTATGGAAGGTTTGGGAATCGCTTCCTTTTAGGTGGTTGTAGAATTTAATGGCTCTTTTCTGGATTTTGATAATTAGTGGGTATCAGCCTAATTCTGCTCTGCATGCATTATTTGGTGTTCTACGTTGTACACGGAGGATATTTTTGCAGAAATCTGTATGCAGAGTCTCAATTTGGTGTTTGTCTCATTTAGTGAATTCTTGGTTGGTGAGCGGACCTCAGACCTCACAACCATAAAGGGCAATGGGCTCTATGACTGATTCAAGTATTTTTAGCCAGATCCTAATTGGGATGTCGAATTTTATGTTCCTTTTGATGGTGTAGAATGTCCTTCTTGTCTTCTCTCAGATCGTTCACAGCTTTGTGGAAGTTACCTGTGGCGCTGATGTTTAGGCCAAGATATGTATCGTTGTTTTGTGTGCTCGAGGGCAACGGTGTCGAGATGGAATTTGTATTTGTGGTCCTGGCGTCTGGACCTTTTTGGAACACCATTATTTTGGTCTTACTGAGATTTACTGTCAGGGCCCAGGTCTGGCAGAATCTGTGCAGAATATCTAGGTGATGCTGTAGGCCCTCCTTGGTTGGTGACAGACGTACCAGATCATCAGCAAACAGTAGACATTTGACTTCAGATTCTAGTAGGGTGAGGCCGGGTGCTGCGGACTGCTGCTAAATGGCATATATATATTTTTTATATTCTAGTGCCCTCGCCAGTTAGTTGATATATATGTTGAAGAGGGTGGGGCTCAAGCTGCATCCCTGTCTTACTCCACAGCCCTCTCGCACGCTCTCTCTCTTTCTCTCTCTCACTCTTCTTTTTCCCCTCTCTCTCTTTCTCTCTCTCACTCTCCTTTTTCCCCTCTCTCCTCCAGTGTAATGTACGTGTTCGGGGATTTAACAGTCTCCTGCTGAGTGACATTCTGATGTATACGCCAGCCAGCTGCTCCAGCGCTCCCAGCGCTGCCGTCTGTGCAGCAACCTGGCTGGGAGTTCACTGCCTCTGGAATGCTACCTTAGGGACCTGCCTGCCTTGGGACTCGAACCCCGGATTCCTGGATGAGCAGACCGCCTTGGCCTCCTGTGGAACCAGAACATGTAGGTAACCTGTCTATCTAACGAACCTCTAACTTACCCCCACTTACCATCATACAGTTTACTACCTCCCTTATCAAAGAGAAAATAAACCCTGCTCTTCCTGGTATTTTATTAAGGCCTTATAACCATAATGGCCCTATAGACCTTTTGAACTGCTGTTTGAGGTACTTCCGGTGTGTTTGGAAACAACTAGCTAACTTTGTCTAGTGGATTTAGCAACGACAAGGTGAGATGGTCTTTTCGACCGGGGGCGAATCTGTTTTTGCACATTTTAGTTGATAGATTTTCCAAAGCATTGCAGTGAGCTGAGAGTAACGGAGAGTAACGTTAGCATCAGGAGGTGGCGGTGCCAGGATAAGTTGTTTATGATGTTAACCATATATTTTAGTTAACGTCAGCTCGCTAGCTACATTTAAACGGGATCGACAGTCAACAAAATGTGTTTTAAAAAATAGCTTGGTCTGCCATAAAACAACAGGGTTCGCTACCTGGCTAGTAGTTAAGCAAATGAAGAGATTTCCGGTCCCAAAGAGAGAACTATGACAAAAACACAATTACCGCAAAATATGAAATGTTGTATCACTTGAAAATGATTCAGGAAACCTCGTGTGTCACAAGTCAAATTCAGTCGTTTTTTCCCTTTTTTAATATTATTATTATTTTTCTTTCAGAAATGCCTTCTGGGACATGTGAACTTTATTTTGCCTTAATAACAAACTTGTAAATGCGAGTAAATTCCGGCCTAGTTTGTTTAGCCACAGAAAAGTCAGCAACCTTCCCACTAGCCGTGATTGGCTGAGATAATGAGTGGGCTGGACATGCCAAGAGAGGAGTTCGGATACAATGTAGAAAATAAGAAAAATAAAGGAAAACCCTTGAATTAGTGTGTTCGAACTTTTTGACTGGTACATAGGCTCCGATTTGATACAGGAACAATACGTTTTAGTTCTCAATGATTCGGACGAACAAATAAATCAGATTCGGTTTGATTAGAGGAACGAATCGATCAGATTCGGTTTGATTAGAGGAACGAATCGATCAGATTCGGTGAGATGCAATACCATTTGTCACATAAACACATTCGTTGTCCCAAATTCAATCTGCTGCTGATGGAGCTCATGAGCTCTGAGCTGAAGTGTGTGTGTTGCATGTGTGTAAATGAGGTAACTGCCGAAATTAAAGGAACCGCCAACATAAAGTATCTTAATAGGGCGTTGAACCACTTCAATTCATTGATGCAACAACATTTTCTACAAAATCTACAAGAAATTCCATTATTTGGTGTTTTCTTTATGGTCTCAGGTGCCGTTCCAGAATCTTCCATAAAGGTTCAATTGGGTTGAATGACTGATGACTGAGATGATCCACATCATTTTCATGCTTCTCTTCTTCGACAAAGCAGTGCGAGTAGTAAAAGTGATTCCTTGTTATGAAATTATCAACTTGATCCTGTATATGAAAACATACCATGATATACAGTGCACTCAGAATGTATTCAGACCCCTTGACTTTTTCAAATGACTTATTCTAAAATGTATTAAATAGTTTCCCCCCCCTAATCAATCTACACATTATGACAAAGCAAAACAAAATATATAATATTCAGACATCTCTACTCAGTATTATGTTGAAGCAGCGATTACAACCTCGAGTCTTCTTGGGTATGACGCTATACGCTTGGCACACCTGTATTTGGGATATTGCCTGGAGTTAATTATTTGCTTAGTTTTGACAGTGAAGGAGAGGACGCAGCTGTCTGAAAAGTTGATATATCATCTCCTTTGTCTTGATCACATTGAGGGATAAGTTGTTATTCTGGCACCACCCGGCCGGGTCTCTGACCTCCTCCCTATAGGCTGTCTCGTGGTTGTCGGTGATCAGGCCTACCACTGTTGTGTCATCAGCAAAATTAATGATGGTGTTTGAGTCGTGCCTGGCCGTGCAGTCATGAGTGAACAGCGAGTACAGGACGGGACTGAGCACGCACCCCTGAGGGGCCCCTGTGTTGAGGATCAGAGTGGCAGATGTGTTGTTACCTACTCTTACCACCTGGGGGGCGGCCCGTCAGGAGGTCCAGGCTCCAGTTGCAGAGGGAGGTGTTTAGACCCAGAGTCCTTAGCTTAATGATGAGCTTTGAGGGCACTATGGGGTTGAATGCTGAGCTCTAGTAAATGAATAGCATTCTCACATAGGTGTTCCTTTTGTCCAGGTGGGAAAGGGCAGTGTGGAGAGCAATAGAGATTGCATCATCTGTGGATCTGTTGGGGCGGTATGCAAATTGGAGTGGGTCTAGGGTTTCTGGGATAATGGTGTTGATGTGATCCATGTCCAGCCTTTCATATCACTTCATGACTGCTACGGGTCGGAAGTCATTTAGGCAGGTTACCTTCGTGTTCTTGGGACTGTGGTGGTCTGCTTGAAACATGTAGCTGTTACAGACTGGGTCTGGGAGAGATTGAAAATAGCAGTGAAGACACTTGCCTGTTGGTCAGAGTACAAGACCTGGTAATGGCCCTTCGGCCTTGTGAATGTTGACCTGTTTAAAGGCATCTCCAATCCAAAGTTAAATCTAGAATTGGCTTCCTATTTCACAAACAAAGCATCCTTCACTCATGCTGCCAAACATACCCTCGTAAAACTGACCATCCTACTGATCCTCGACTTCTGTGATGTCATCTATAAAATAGCCTCCAACACTCTACTCACAAACTGGATGCAGTTTATCACTGTACCATCTGTTTTGTCACCAAAGCCCCATATACTATCCACCACTGCAACCTGTACACTCTCGTTGGCTGGCCCTCACTTCATACTCGTCGCCAAACCCACTGGCTCCATGTCATCTACAAGACCCTGCTAGGTAAAGTCCTCCCTTATCTCAGCTCGCTGGTCACCATAGCATCTCCCACCTGTAGCACACGCTCCAGCAGGTATATCTCTCTAGTCACCCCCAAAACCAATTCTTTCTTTGGCCGCCTCTCCTTCCAGTTCTCTGCTCCCAATGACTGGAACGAACTACAAAAATCTCTGAAGCTGGTAGCTCACATCTCCCTCACTAACTTTAAGCACCAGCTGTCAGAGCAGCTCACAAATCACTGCACCTGTACTTAGCCCATCTGTAAACAGCCCATCTATCTACCTACCTCATCCCCATACTGGTATTTATTTATTTATTTTGCTCCTTTGCACCCCAGTATCTCTACTTGCTCATTCATCTTCTGCACATCTACCATTCCAGTGTTTAATTGCTATATTGTATTTACTTTGCCACCATGGCCTTTTTTGCCTTTACCTCCCTTCTCACCTCATTTGCTCACATTGTATATAGACTTGTTTCTACTGTATTATTGACTGTATGTTTGTTTTACTCCATGTGTAACTCTGTGTCGTTGTATCTGTCGAACTGCTTTGCTTTATCTTGGCCAGGTCGCAATTGTAAAATGAGAACTTGTTCTCAACTTGCCTACCTGGTTAAATAAAGGTGAAATAAAATAAAATACATTGTTACTATGTTATACTACTAATATACAATACCACGCTATACTATACTAGTACTACACTAGTACTATACCACTAATATACTATTCTTGTGCTAAACTATTACTATTCTTTTACCAAAGTATGGTTTAACAAGGTCCTCTCTGGTTGTAATAATAATAATAATAATATATGCCATTTAGCTGACGCTTTTATCCAAAGCGACTTACGAGTCATGTATGCATACATTCTACGTATGGGTGGTCCCGGGAATCGAACCCACTACCCTGGCGTTAAAAGCGCCATGCTCTACCAACTGAGCCACAGAAGGACCACTGTAATTGTAGATGCTGACAACGATCGTTGTGACCAGTACACAGACTGCTACAGCTGTACTAAATATGACTCTGGTTGTATTGTAGATGCTGACAACGATCGTTGTGACCAGTACACAGACTGCTACAGCTGTACAGCCAATACTAACGGTTGCCAGTGGTGTGCTGTTCAGTGTGTCTCCGTGAGCTCCAACTGCACGGCCGTCACGGTAAGGGGGACGGGTTACTTTACATTTAGATAAGATGGACTTTCACACAATTTGTATTTGGTACCATTAGGCTTGAAAAAATGTATGGTAACTTTCATAAAAGCAGGAAATCCAGGAATCGTCATGAATGTGAGACGTGTCTTCCTATCCCAGGGGGCCATAGTGGAGTACGGTATCTGCCCCAAAGACAACCCATCTTATGTCTGCAACAAGAAGACCAGCTGTAAGAGCTGTGGTGTGGACCAGAACTGCCAGTGGGAACCCAGAAACCAGGAGTGTATCTCTCTACCTGGTAAGAAACCAGAAGTGTACCTATGTACCTGGTTAGAACCCAGAAGAGTATCTCTCTACCTGGTTATTTACTTCCTTACTTCCTTACTTTGTCCAGGGGATGTTCTAAAACTTTTGACCAGTAGTGTATATCTCTATTTATAATCCATATTTCTCTTCCTCCAGAGAATATATGTGGTGAGAACTGGCACCTGGTTGGTAACTCATGTCTGAAGTTCATCACAGCCAAGGACTCGTATGATAATGCGAAGCTGACCTGTCGGGGTCACAACGCCGTCCTGGCCTCACTGACCAATCAAAAGATGGTGGACTTCGTCCTCAAGGAGCTGCAGATCATGAGCGTTCTGGTGAGCAAGGTCACTATAGTTACAATATATTACAACATATATATACATATATATAGAATGGTCACTATAGTTACAATATATTACAACATATATATATACACATATATAGAATGGTCACTATAGTTACAATATATTACAACATATATATACATATATATAGCAAGGTCACTATAGTTACAATATATTACAACATATATAGCAAGGTCACTATAGTTACAATATATTACAACATATATATACATATATATAGAATGGTCACTATAGTTACAATATATTACAACATATATAGAATGGTCACTATAGTTACAATATATTACAACATATATAGAATGGTCACTATAGTTACAATATATTATATATATATATATATATATATAGAATGGTCACTATAGTTACAATATATTACAATATATATATATATAGAATGGTCACTATAGTTACAATATATTACAACATATATATAAATGACTTAAATGTAAATGTAAATATAGAATGGTCACTATAGTTACAATATATTACAATATACATATATATAGAATGGTCACTATAGTTACAATATATTACAATATATATATATATATATATATATATATATATATATATATATATATATTTACAATATATGTGTATATATATATATATATATATATATATATATATATATGTATATATATATATATATATATATATATATATATATATATATATATATATAGAATGGTCACTATAGTTACAATATATTACAACATATATAGCAAGGTCACTATAGTTACAATATATTACAACATATATATATATATATAGAATGGTCACTGTAGTTACAGTATATTACAACATATATAGAATGGTCACTATAGTTACAATATATTACAACATATATAGAATGGTCACTATAGTTACAATATATTACAATATATATATATATATATATATATATATATATATATATATATATATATATAGAATGGTCACTACAGTTACAATATATTACAACATATATAGAATGGTCACTAGTTACAATATATATATATAGAATGGTCACTATAGTTACAATATATTACAACATATATATATATATATATATATAGAATGGTCACTATAGTTACAATATATTACAATATATATATATATATAGAATGGTCACTATAGTTACAATATATTACAACACATATATATATATATATAGAATGGTCACTACAGTTACAATATATTATAACATATATATATATATATATATATATATAGAATGGACACTATAGTTACTATATATATATATATATATATATATATATATATATATATATATATATATATATATATATATATATATATATATATAGAATGGTCACTATAGTTGGTCACTATAGTTGGTCACAAATAGGTCTTCCAAATGGACAATGACCCCAAGCAAACTTCCAAAGTTGTGGCAAAACGGCTTAAGGACAACAAAGTCAAGGTATTGGAGGGGCCATCACAAAGCCCTGACCTCAATCACATAGACAATGTATGGGAAGAACTGAAAAAGCATGTGCGAGCAAGGAGGCCTACAAACCTGACTCAGTTACACCAGCTCTGTCAGGAGGAATGGGCCATAATTCTCCCAATTTATTGTGGGAAGCTTGTGGAAGGCTACCCGAAACGTCTGACCCAAGTTCAACAATTTATAGGCAATGCTACCACATACTAATTGAGTGTATGTAAACTTCTGACCCACTGGGAATGTGATGAAAGAAATAAAATAAAAGCTGAAATAAATCATTCTCTACTATCATTCTGACATTTCACATTCTTAAAATAAAGTTGTTATTCTAACTGACCTAAAACAGTGAATTTACTAGGATTAAATGTCAGGAATTGTGAAAAACTGAGTTTAAATGTATTTTGCTAAGGTGTTTGTAAACGTCCGATACTGTATTTTATACCATCTTTGCACCTTGCCTCTCGGCCATCGCCCATCCGTATACTCATAGGTTTCTCATTCACTCCTTTAGATGTGTGTATTAGGTAGTTGTTGAGGAATTGTTAGATTACTTGTTAGATATGACTGCACTGTCGGAACTAGAAGTGTATGACAGATACAATTTGATTGGATTTGGTGGAGACAGGTGTCATGGTTTGGGGCTTTAGGGCCTGAACAGCTTGCTATCATCGACGGAAAAATGTATTCCAAAGTTTATCAAGACATTTTGCAGGAGAATGTTAGGCTATCTGTCCCATAATTGAAGCTCGACAGAAGTTGGGTGATGCAACAGGACAACGACCCAAAATATGTAAATCAACAACAGAACGGCTTCAACAGAAAAAAACACACCTTCTGGAGTGGCCCAGTCAGAGTCCTGACCTTCTGGAGTGGCCCAGTCAGAGTCCTGACCTTCTGGAGTGGCCCAGTCAGAGTCCTGACCTTCTGGAGTGGCCCAGTCAGAGTCCTGACCTTCTGGAGTGGCCCAGTCAGAGTCCTGACCTTCTGGAGTGGCCCAGTCAGAGTCCTGACCTTTTGGAGTGGCCCAGTCAGAGTCCTGACCTTCTGGAGTGGCCCAGTCAGAGTCCTGGCCTTCTGGAGAGGCCCGGTCAGAGTCCTGACCTTCTGGAGAGGCCCGGTCAGAGTCCTGACCTTCTGGAGAGGCCCGGTCAGAGTCCTGACCTTCTGGAGTGGCCCGGTCAGAGTCCTGACCTTCTGGAGTGGCCCGGTCAGAGTCCTGACCTTCTGGAGAGGCCCGGTCAGAGTCCTGACCTTCTGGAGAGGCCCAGTCAGAGTCCTGACCTTCTGGAGAGGCCCAGTCAGAGTCCTGACCTTCTGGAGTGGCCCGGTCAGAGTCCTGACCTTCTGGAGTGGCCCGGTCAGAGTCCTGACCTTCTGGAGAGGCCCGGTCAGAGTCCTGACCTTCTGGAGAGGCCCAGTCAGAGTCCTGACCTTCTGGAGAGGCCCAGTCAGAGTCCTGACCTCCTGGAGAGGCCCAGTCAGAGTCCTGACCTTCTGGAGAGGCCCAGTCAGAGTCCTGACCTTCTGGAGAGGCCCAGTCAGAGTCCTGACCTTCTGGAGTGGCCCAGTCAGAGTCCTGACCTTCTGGAGAGGCCCAGTCAGAGTCCTGACCTTCTGGAGTGGCCCAGTCAGAGTCCTGACCTTCTGGAGAGGCCCAGTCAGAGTCCTGACCTTCTGGAGAGGCCCAGTCAGAGTCCTGACCTTCTGGAGTGGCCCGGTCAGAGTCCTGACCTTCTGGAGAGGCCCAGTCAGAGTCCTGACCTTCTGGAGAGGCCCAGTCAGAGTCCTGACCTTCTGGAGAGGCCCAGTCAGAGTCCTGACCTTCTGGAGAGGCCCAGTCAGAGTCCTGACCTTCTGGAGTGGCCCAGTCAGAGTCCTGACCTTCTGGAGTGGCCCAGTCAGAGTCCTGACCTTCTGGAGTGGCCCAGTCAGAGTCCTGACCTTCTGGAGAGGCCCAGTCAGAGTCCTGACCTTCTGGAGAGGCCCAGTCAGAGTCCTGACCTTCTGGAGAGGCCCGGTCAGAGTCCTGACCTTCTGGAGTGGCCCGGTCAGAGTCCTGACCTTCTGGAGTGGCCCGGTCAGAGTCCTGACCTTCTGGAGTGGCCCGGTCAGAGTCCTGACCTTCTGGAGTGGCCCGGTCAGAGTCCTGACCTTCTGGAGTGGCCCAGTCAGAGTCCTGACCTTCTGGAGTGGCCCAGTCAGAGTCCTGACCTCAACCCGATTGAGATGCTATGACATGACCTCAAGAGACCGGTTCACACCAGACATCCCAAGAATATTGCTGATCTGAAACAGTTTTGTAAAGAGGAATGGTCCAAAATTCCTCCTGACCTTTGTGCCGGTCTGATCCGTAACTACAGAGAAAACGTTTGGTTGAGGTCATTGCTGCCAAAGGATACATACATATAATATACATATAATACATACTATATATAATACATACTATATATAATACATACTATATATAATACATACTATATATAATACATACGATATATAATACATACTATATATAATACATGCTATATATAATACATGCTATATATAATATTGTAAACTGCTCTGGATAAGAGTGTCTGCTGTGTGATTAAAATGTCTCTCAAACCCAACCTAGAGAATCCCTTTAAAACATCCCAAGGGTTCTGACTCAAACCCAACCTAGAGAATCCCTTTAAAACATCCCAAGGGTTCTGTCTCTCAAACCCAACCTAGAGAATCCCTTTAAAACATCCCAAGGGTTCTGACTCAAACCCAACCTAGAGAATCCCTTTAAAACATCCCAAGGGTTCTGACTCAAACCCAACCTAGAGAATCCCTTTAAAACATCCCAAGGGTTCTGACTCAAACTCAACCTAGAGAATCCCTTTAAAACATCCCAAGGGTTCTGTCTCTCAAACCCAACCTAGAGAATCCCTTTAAAACATCCCAAGGGTTCTGACTCAAACCCAACCTAGAGAATCCCTTTAAAACATCCCAAGGGTTCTGTCTCTCAAACTCAACCTAGAG